>NW_026125758.1:0-165243 GCF_943737965.1 Phodopus roborovskii
ATAAGTTCTTCCCTGCTCCACACATGAAACCTTCTCAAAATTGACCAAATAGTAGGTGGCATAACAATCCTCAACAGATACAAGAGAATTGGAATAGTCCCCTGTATCTTATATGACGAGCATGCTTTAAAAAAATTGGATTACAACAACAACACAAATCGCAGAAACCCTACAAACTCATGGAAATTTAACAATGTTCATTTGCACCATACCTGTGTCAAAGAAGAAATAAAGAAATTAAGGACATCCTAAAATGCAACAAGAATGAGGACACAACATACCCAAACTAATGGGACACCTTGAAAGCAGTCGCTACCAGAGAAATTCACTGCACTATGTGACCATATGGAAAAAAAAAAAAAAAAAAAAAAAAAAAAAACAGAAGATAGATCACAATAGAGAAATTAACACCCCAAATGAAAGCATTAGGACAAAAAGAAGCAAACCCACACGGGAGGAGTAGACACAGAAAATAATAAATTTGAGGGCTGAAATCAATCAAACAGAAACCAGGGAAACAATGCAAAAAATCAATATAACAAAGGGTTAGTTTTTCAATAAAATCAACAAGCTAGACAAAACTTTACACAAACTAATGAAAAAGCAGAGAGAGAACATGCAAATTCACAATCAGAAATGAAAATGGGGACATAACAATGGACACAGAGAAAATCCCGGAAACGTTCAGGTCATACTTTGACATACTGTGATCTTAATATTACAACAAATGTATGGTGATCAAGAAGGTATACAATATTTGGGAAAGGATAAAGGGGAGATGCAGAGACAAAAACAAGAACAAAAGCTGGAAAATATAATCAACTTTTAATCAAAACACCAGAGGAAACTCAGCCAGGAGAAAACCAAGATCTTCGAACAATGTTAACCAGCTAACATCATGCCAGTTGTTTAGATCTTAAATAAAAAGAATTCACAACTCCCTACAAAATTAATTCAGAAGAATGCTCACTCTCTTTTGCTTCTGTTCCTCCACGTACTGACATTTTTTCCCAACAGAGATGCCTCATGGTTTAGAGCTCTCTTCTAAAAATGGGGGTAATATCTTTCTATGCTTCTGCAAGGCTCCTTGTGGTTTAAAGCAAAACCAGCCCCATGAGTGACCACACAAATATTAATACAGAAGAATGATTTAATTTCTGCTTGCTGAACACATGTACAATGCCTGTCCACACACTAAAACACCATGCACACTTGAGAAAACTGCAAGATAAGAAATTCCTATTTTTTTCAGGAACTCAACTTTCCTGAAACATGCTATGGTAGCTAGTGAGTGTGGAAAGTTAAATAAGCTGTGATCATGTTGCTGAAAGATGATTCCCATGACCCATTTCCACTGGTTGATAAACTGTGTGTGACACATGAAAGACAAATCTGAATGTGGAATGTAATATTCATAAAATCCAGAAGCAAACTTTCAGTTTTCCCTTGGATGTTTCCAACACATACCAAAAGAAACCTTGTCATTCATATTGAACAACAATATTTGTTTCCTTTGGATTGTTTGTTTTGTTTTGTTTTTTCCTTTGGTTTTCAAAGCAGGGTGTCTCTTTAGGTTGGGTGGGTCTCTTTATGTTTGGGACCCATGCTAAAACTCTCTTTGAAAATCATACGGCCTCAAACTCACATAGAGCTTCTTGCCTCTCCCTCCTCAAGTGCTTCAATAAAAGTTGTGCACCCCTGAGCCTAGTCTTGGACACAGAGATTTCACTCACCCAGGGAACCTACACTCAGGGAGGATAGAGGAAAAGGGCCATTGCCCAGGTCAGCACAGGACACATGTTCCCTTCCTGTCCCTGCAGCAATGACAGGCAGGTCTGCTCATCCTGCTCTGAAACTTACACGCTGACTATAGTATTGGGCTGTAGATTTCATTGTATCTTCTATATGAAAGTCAGCAATCCAGTTTCATTATCTCATCAGTACTTTATCAAGATTATTGATTGTCCTTGTCTATGGACACCAAGAAATGGCCAGTCAGACATTGTGTAAACCATCTACAATTGATTATAGGCTCCACTGATATTTCCACCAAAGGGAAAGCAAGAAATTGCACAAGTTCCTTCCTTCCCCAACCTCTTTCTGCACTGTGTGTACACCAGCTTCAAAGTTGTTAAATGAACTCAAAATTCTTACATGTTCCTGTGGTCATTTGCCTTGGAAAGAGATTGGAAAACAATAAGTAAACTTTATTTCCTACTTAGTGAACATTCAAAGCTTTTTCCAAAGGAATTGTAGGAGTTTCTTCCCAGCATGAGGTAGCAAAGAAAGGAGTAGCTGTGATCAATGCAAAGCTCATGACATCACACCATTGGCTACACGCAGCTCAATATATCCAAATTTTATTCAACAAATCTGGTCTGTCTTCATTCACATGACATGATTCAATACACCCTGGGTATTTAAAAAGAAAACCACTGAATCTATATAAGTTAGGATTTTTATTCCGGTGTATTAATTTTCTAAGACAGGGTTTCTCTGTGACTTCAAAGGTTGTCTTGGAACTAGCTATTGTAGAACAGCCTGGTCCCTAAATCACAGAGAGGGTCAACCTGTCTCTGCCTCCTTGGTAAAACTCTCCCAGTCAGGATTCCAACCCTAGACTCACCATTGACAATCAGGGATGAAATACTCATCACTCAACAGCAGAAAAGTGATCCCACACACATTTTTTAAAAAGTTAATTGGTTAATTGGATTGGCTCACAGTTTCAGAAATTGAGTCCATTTTCATCATAGCAGGGAGCATGAATTCAAGAAGAATATGGTGCTGGCTACATCTTGATATGCAGGCCTCAGAAAGACATCTTATATACTTGCCCATATCCAAAGCATAGGAAATCCCAAAACCCATGACCAGTGATACTCTTCTTCTCAAAATGCCAAAGTCACTGCAACAAAGCTCCTCTTTCTACTACTGCCATTCCCTATGAGATTATAGGTGCAATCACATTCAAACCATCACAATGCAGCAATCTGGCCATCTTTTATGATGTATATAGCGACTGACATCCACCCTGTTTCTCCTTGCAGTGCATGCAATAAACTATTCTTTCTTATTCTGGTCTAAAGGCAGCATCATGTTCCACTGCATATTCTTTTTGCTGGTAAGTGTAATGGAGAGTCAACTTCATGACTCATATGGACAAATTTAAAACACTGGGGTGATACTTTTTTATCTTGTTGTCATTGAGATCATTTGTGATGTAGAGGTGGATTATATTTTAAATCGATGTGCAGTGTTACAGACTAATGAATTCCATTTATTAAATATCACCTTAAAAGTAATTGGTATCCTCAAAATTAGGTGTTTAAGATGCTTGGTCAAAAAAAAATCCTTCTGACTTCTGGAGGGTATACAGCTCTCTTAATATAATGAGGTGTGTTTAAGGTGAAAGAATACAGTGCCCTGGAAAGCAACATACTGGGATCAAAGGAACCATTGTCAATGAGAAATCATGTCTCAGAAAATTAATTCCAAAATGCTGGGATTAAAGCTGTTCTAGACTTTGCCTTTCCAGTAAGAAATAACTGCATAGACTAAAGAGGTTAAAAGAAAGAAAAAAAAAAACAAACAAACAAACAAAAAAAAAACTCTGTAATGATAGCATGCAACCATCTCACTAATGTTCCAAGAGGAGAAGGCCTACAACAGATAATTTTCTGGGGCAGGGTTTCTCTGTTTCCCTCTGCTGTAGCCTCCAGTTGTAGGGGGCTAACTCTATATAGCGCACTAGTCTCAAAATCACAGAAATTGGCCTGCATGTGCCTTCTGGGGGGCTGGGAAAAAAGGCATTCATCATCACTGTCTGGCTCCTAAAAACATATTTTGCATTCCACAATTGCTGCCACCTTAAGCCCTTCCAGGGTCAGATGCTAGCTGACAATTTGAAGAATTTAAATAGGGTCAGGAAACTGAAAGTTGGGCCAGTAAGGCCATGAAAGTCTTCAACAGAAAAGATAGTACCATAATGATTTCATAGTACACCAGTGACATTCAACAACGAGTCACACTTTAATGAAAGTTTCTGACACAGATTTGCCAGAAGATGAGGAAGAGGAAAGGGAGAACAAAGAGAAGATAAAACCTGGGGCAGAGAGAGGTCTTGTTTAACTTATGTCTAATTCTATGTAAACTTCTTATAAAGAATTGCTACCTCTTTACTACTTCCAGGAGGAAATGAAAGGAAATGGGGAAAACTCTAGAAAGTCAGCAGGAGTAAGAGTTGTATTCTAGAGGATCTGAAAAAACAGCTACACAAAGGCCCTGGCCTTAGGACAATAGCATTCCCTCCTCCTTTGATTTATAGAAGGAGCTCTATTTTATTCTGCATCACTCAGGGCATGATGGAAAAGTCCTAAGGCACAGCTCCCTGGTTGTTACTGTTTCCTTGCCAATCAAGTTTCATATTTTGGGAAGAAGCATTGATCCAACTCTATGATTGAGGACCTAAACTGAAAGTATTGCTTGCTACCCAACCCTCAAAACAAAAGAATTTTTCCCTTTCAAATAATTGTCACTTGGGTTTATCTTGCCATCTGGGCAGAACTTTGATTTTCTCTCTAGAACACTAGCCCTTTCTGCCACAACAGGCCCTAATATTCAGGTGTGACCAAACAATGTCACCTGAGGCTGATTCTAAAAATGTTGTTTTGTCATAGGAGTTTCTCTTTTGTCATGGTTTGGAGCCAAATGTCCTGGATAATCCTAGAGATCCAAATTTATATTTTTATCATCTTAATCTCTAACATGCCTTATTAGTACACTACTTATCTTTGGGCTATTTTATAGGCAGCACTCCCTCAGCTAAATCCTATCTTTGTGGGTCTGACTATCCATATAAATAGGTAATTCTTTTTTTATATGTACAATTCTATGCTTCTACATCACAGTTTAGTAGTGGAGTGCAATCCCAACACAAGAATGCCATGTATGGATATGTTCAGTGACCCATGCCTATAATATCACTCTCAGGAGGCAGAGGTATGTACATCTCTATGAGATTGGGACTAGCCTGCTCTACAGAGCCACTTTCATGCCACGATCCGGTGCTATACCTAAAAAAAAAATTGTCTCCCCTGGAACCAGGATATATCCCTGGAGCATGAAAGGACATTGGGAGGAGATACTCCCTTAGCCTAGAGGCAGGAGGGAGGACATAGTCCCTACTCCAAATGACTTGGACAGATTTTTGACTCCTCCTGGGGGCAAGACCCTCCCCTGTGGAGTGGGGACAGGAATTGGACAGGAGGCGAATGGGGAGGCATGGGAGGGAGAGGACTGGGAACTCCCAATCCATATATAAAATCTTGGATCTCCAAAATGCACAAAGAACTCAAGAAACCAGTCAACAAAACACCAAATAACCCTATTAAAAAATGGGGTGCAGAACTGAAGAAAGAATTCTCAATAGAGGAAATCAAAAAGACTGAAGGGAAACTTAAGAAAATGCTCCACATGCTAAGCTATCAGGGACATGCAAATCAAAACAACTTTGAGACAATATATTAATCCTGCCACAATGGCTAAAATTAGAAACACCAATGATGACTTATGTTGGAGAGGATGTGGAGAAATGGGAACACTCCTCCACTGCTGGTGGGAGTGCAAACTCATGCAGCCATTTTGGAGATCAGTATGGCGGTTCCTCAGGAAAATGGGAATTAGTTTACTACAGGACCCGGCAATCCCCCTCTTAGACATATACCCAAAGGATTCACATCCATGCAACAAAGACATCTGTTCAACTATGTTCATAGAAGCACTATTTGTAATAGCAAGAACCTGGAAGCAACCTAGGTGTCCCTCAAATGAAGAATGGTTAATGAAGATGTGGCACAGCCACACAATGGAATTCTACTCTGCAAAAAAAAAAACAATGGTATCTTGAAATTCGCAGGCAAGTGGATGGCACTTGAAGAAACCATCCTGAATGAGGGTAACCCAGTCACAAAAGAGGAATACAGTATGTACTCACTCATATATGGATTTTAGACTTAGATCAAAGGATCACCAGCCTATAATTCCCACCACCAGAGGAACTAGGATACAAGGTGTATTCTAAGAGATTCATATAAAGTCCCTCACAGAACTGGGAAGGGACAAGGTCCCCAGAGATCAGGGGAAGTAAGGGGGGCAGCAAATGGAGAGAGAAGTAGGAGAAAATGAGGGGGAGGAAAGAAAAACATGTGTGACCAGAAAGATTGAGCCTGGTTAGGAATAGAAGACAGGAAAGAGAGAGACAGAGAGACAGAAACAGAGAGAGAACATAAAAGAGGGAGCCAATATTGGTTTGAAGATAAAATTGAACACAAACAAACGTCTAGAGAACTACAAGACTGCTCCCAACTAACAATTTGAGCTTCCATGGAAGGACTACCATAAATGCCCTTCCCAGACACTGAGATCAACAACTAACTTATCCATGGAGCCCTTAACTAATGCCTGTTGGAAACAGGAGCAAACACCCATACATAAACACTGAGTCGAACTACAACCCAGATGCAGATGGAGAGGACAAGACCATGTGGCAGAAACACATACAAACAGCTTACCTGAACAAGGAGGAGCTAATGGCTACTAGACTAATAGCTGGGAAGCCAGCATGGGACTGACTCAGGCCCCCCTGCATATGGGTCTCAGTCAGATGGACTAAGCAGTCTAAGGGACCTCAGACAATAGAGCCAGGATGTATCCCTGGTGCACAAAAGGACTTTGCGAACACATCACCCATGGAGGGATACATGCTTTAACCTAGAGACAGGAGAGAAGCCCTAGTCCCTACTTCACATGACCTGTCAGATCTACATAACCCCAACTGGATGGCATTCCTCTACATATGGAATTGGGGTGGGGGAATGTGAGGGGAGGATGGTTAGGGTGCACGTGAGAGGGCAAAGAGGTTAAAAGGGAGGGAAGGAGGGAGCGAGGGGAGGGAGGGAAGGAGGGATGAAAGGAGGGTGGGAAATAGGGAGGGAGGGAAGGAGGGAGGGAGAGGGAACTGGTATCGACATGTAAAATAATAAATTAAATTAAAAAAAAGGCTTTGACTCCAAAAATTTTAGTTGAAGGACAAGTTACTGGGGAAAAGGATTTCTATTTTTGTTTCCACAGAAAATGAAAAGATGTGGATTCCTTCCAGACTAATGTGGCTTGATCAAGCCAGACCGCCAGAAAGAGAGTACAAGGTGATGCTACATTCGAAACAGCTAGACAAAGCAGCCTTACAGACTACAGCCAGGATTTCTGAATCTTCTTTGAATCCCCCATGACAGTGCGCCTTACCAGCAGGAAGTAGTTTGGAAAGAACAATGCACACATTCCCAAATATTGTCTATAAATGTTTGTTTTCATTTAAACGGACTTTGTTATACAAAAAAAAAAAAAAAAAAAAAAACTAGCTACAATTATGAGGCAAACCAGGAGATAGTGTCAAACATATGCCTTTAATCCTAGCTATTGGAATGCAGAGGCAGTTTGACCTCTCAGTTCAAGACCAGCCTGGTCTATATACTGAGTTCCAGGAAAGCCATGGGTACACTATGGATTTGGTTCTGATTTGATCTCCTCTAGTGGGATATCAAGTTTTCTTCATTTGATATTTTCCTGTATAGAATAAACATTATTAAATATTCCTTGGTCTTGATTGAAAAAAAAAAAAAAAAGAAAAAAATAATAAATATGTAAAAATCAAAGAAAAAAGCTATATCAAAAAATCAAAAATAAATAAATGTAAGTATGTACAGAAATAAAGAAAAGTCTTTTACAAGATACACACAAATAACTAAACATAAATCTTGTAGCTAAGCATTAAATGTGTACTGCAGAAGTTGTAGAAGACACTGGAGAAATTAGGCCTCTCCAGGTTTGGATACTTGCCATCCTGTGCACCAAAAGAACTCTGGTGCTGACTATCAATGTCTTTCTACACAAAGCTCTCTGATGGAAATCAAATGCTTTCCACTGTGTGAAATATTCATACCCCAACACCCAGGTATGGGGAGTTGCTAGGACCATATGGTACCTTACAGAACACTGAATGTGGCCAAAGTTTCCCACCAAAGCAACCTGGAGGGCCTGCCACACCAACTCCCAGGCCTCCCCATCCCATCCTCTCCATCTGAGGCTAACATCCCCTCACTCACCATGTTGTGGCTTCTGTGCTCATCCATGGTCCACTCACAATGTACTACAGTACCACTAGCAGAACAGAAATCAATACACTGGCAGTTGTTCCACTTAAAATGAAGCTCAAAGCAAGAGTAACAGCCTACAGTGTGGTTATAGGAAGTGTCCTGCAATGCCTGTGACTGGCTGGTTGGCCTGGTTTGGCTGACTGGCTGGTTAAGCTTGAACAACAAGAGCAATTCCCCAAGGGTTAGAGTGTGCTTAAAGACACATCACAGGGTTCCTTGGCTCTGGCTTCTACTCAAGACTCAGACGTTGCAGACACCTATAGGGACACAAATCTCAATGTCACTTACTCCTGTCTAAAACAGACAACCCCACTGTCTTCCAACAGTGTGTGAGATCATCCTCTTCTCTTCCACACAATGTGCAGATTTTGCAGATACAATTACACAATGCAGACTGGAATGATTATCTTATTCAATAGAGGGAAGGGTGCCCAGATTATTAAAATCTTGAGAGATTTTAGGGCATATGGCACAGAAGAAGTTTGTTCTGTGGCTTCTTGCTAAGTTCAGGGGACCTGGGTGTACATTTATCTAGTAGTCACAGACACTTCAGAAAACCATGAAAGGGAAGGAGCAATATCACAAAGAAGACGATATATCTTTTTCCTGTTAGATGCTTGGGTGATAGCTCTAATGCATTTCGAGTTTTATTCCTGAAATTCTTGACAAAAGAATAATAATAAAAAGTGTTGTCTTCATCGTAATTTGAATACTCTAAGAGAATTGGTCTGGGAAGATTACTTCCACAAGCATTGTGATGACCCAGCACAGCTTCCTCGGGGTACAGGTGAGAAAATCGCTGTGTTATTCAATGTTCTTTCTTCTTTAACAGGACTGTGTTCAGGTTTCTAAATCAGTGGAGCCATCATCCAGGCTTGAGATGGGAGAAAGACTTAATTTGTTCTTTCAGATCTTGTTCCTGTTTTCTTTTTGTTTCTTTATTTTTTTTTTCCTACTTGTCTGCAGCCCCAGTGACAACCATGAAATAAGTGATTTCATTTCATCTGACCTCAGTGGGAAACTACATATCAGACAACTCTTTTTCTGTGCTGAAATTTCTCCCTAGTACTTACAACATGGAATAATCACATCATGTGATTGTGTAGTGCCGGTGAAAGGTAGCCAGCCACCTTGTTTTTCAGGAGAACTGATTGAGTTCAGAAAGAGAGCAGGTGATAAACAACTTCAGCAAATCAGCAGGATAAAAGATAAACTCAAAAGATTCAGTAGACATACTTTATTCAGACGACAAAGAGACAGAGAAAGAAATCAGAGAAACATCACGCTTTACAATAGCCCCAAGCAACATAAAGTATCTTGAGGTAACACTTACCAAACAAGTGAAAGACCTATATAATAAGAAGGTTATGGCTCTAAACAAAGAAATTAAAGAATATACCAGAAAATGGAAAGATCTCCCAGGTCATTGGATAGGTAGGATAAATATAATAAAAATGACAATCTTGTGAAAACCAATCTAGAGATTCAATGCAATGCCTACTGAAATCCCACCTCAAATCTTCACAGACGTTGAAAGGATAATAATCAACATTATTTGGAAAATCAAAACACCCGAGATAGCTAAAAAAGCCCTGTAAAATAAAAGAACTTCAGGAGGCATCACCATCCCTGACTTTAAGCTCTACTATAGAGCTTTATGCCTGAAAACAGCCTGGAATTAGCACAAAAAAAGAAAGGTAGACCAATGGAATCTAACTGAAAATCCTGATACAAACCCACACACCTATGAACACCTGACTTTAAACAAAATGGCTAAAAGAATACAATGGGGCAAGGAAAGCATCTTCAACAAATGGTGCTGGCACAATTGGATGAGGGTGTGTAAAAGATTGCAGATAGACCCATGTTTATCCCCATGCACAAATCTCAAATCCAAATAGATCAAAGACCTCAACATCAATCCACCCAAACTGAACATCTTAGAAAAGAAAGTAGGAGGTACCCTTGAAGAAATTGGTATATGAGACCACTTCCAGAATATAACTCCAGGAGCACAGATACTGAGAGCAACAATTAACGAATGGGATCTCTTCAAAGTTAGAAGCTTCTGTAAGGCAAAGGACAGTGGACAAGACCAAAAGGCATCCCACAGATAGGGAAAGGATTTTCACCAATGCTACATCAGAAAAAGGAGAGATCTCCAAAATATACAAAGAACTCAAGAAACTAGTCAACAAAACACCAAATCACCCTATTAAAAAATGGGGTACAGAACTGAAGAAAAAATTCTCAATAGAGGAATTGAAAAAAAGCTGACAGACACTTAAGAAAGTGTTCAACATCCTTAGCTATCAGGGAAATGCAAATCAAAACAACTTTGAGATACCATCTTATTCCTGCCAGAAGGGCTAAAATTAGAAACACCAATGACAACTCCTGCTGTTAAGCATGGGTGGAAAGGGGAACACTCCTCCACTGCTGGTGGGAGTGCAAACTCGTACAGCCATTTTGGAGATCAGTATGGTGGTTCGTCAGGAAAATGGGAATTTGGTTACCACAGGACCCAGCAACCCCCTCTTAGGCATATATCCAAATGACTCACACCCATGCAATAAAGACATCTGCTCAACTATGTCCATAGTAGCATTCTTTGTAATAGCAAGAACATGGAAGCAACCAGATGCCCTTCAGTTGAAGAATGGATAAAGAATATATGGCACATCTACACAATGGAATACTACTCTGCAGAATAAAATAATGGAATCTTGAAATTCACAGTCAAGCGGTTGGCACTTGAAGAAACCATCCTGAATTGGGTAACCCAGTCACAAAAGGAGGAACATAGTATGTACTCACTTACAATTGAATTTTACACCTACATCAAATGATCTCTAGCCTATAATTCACAACACCAGAGGAACTATGATACAAGGTGTATTCTGACAGATTCATATAAAGTCCCTCACAGAAGGTGGAAGGGACAAGTCCCCCAGAGCACATGGGGGTGGGGGGTGAATAGGGAGAGAACTAGGAAAAAGCATAGGGGAGGACAGGAAAGAATGTGTGACTAGAAAGACTGACTCAGGGTAAGAATAGAAGACAGGAGAGAGAGAGACTCAGTGTGAGTGAGAAAGAGAGACAGAGAGAGAGAGAACAAAAAGAGTGATACATTATTGTTTTGAAGGTAAAACTGAACCTAAAGAAAGGTCTAGAGACCTACAAGTCTGTTGCCAACTAACAAATTGTGCAAATGTAGAAAGGCTACCATAAATGCCCTTTCTGGATAGTGAGATCAGCAACTAATTTATACACCCTCATGGAGCCCTCATCTAGTACCTGTTGGAAAGAGAAGGCAACACCCATCCCTAAACACTGAGTCAAACTAGAATACAGATGCAGATGGAGCAGATAAGACCAAGTGGCAGAAACATAGAGACAGCTGACCTGAAGAAGGAGGAGCTAACGGGTCCCCAGGCTGATAGCTGGCAATCCAGCATGGGACTGACTCAGGCTTCCCTGAATATGGGTCTTAGCCAGAAGGACTGAGCAGTCCTAGGGACCTCAGACAGTGGAACTAGAATGTATTCCTGGTACAAAAAAACCTTGCAGAGACATTCACCCTGGAGGAATACTGCCTTAACCTAGATACAGGAGAAAAGTCCTAGTCCCTACATCAAATGACATGACAGATCTATATTAACCCACCTGGATGGCATTGCCCTACATGTGGAAAGTTGGTGGGGGGATGGGAGGGGCAGGGTGGTCAGTTGCATGTGAGGGAGCAGAGAGTGCAGGTGGGAGGGGTGGAGGGAGGTGTGGAGAGGGAACTGGGATCGACATGTAAAAAACAAACAAACAAACAAACAAAAATTCCCAGGCAAGGAACTTCCAGGCTGGTGGTAGTTCAGAAAACCAGGGTAAATAGCACCGATGCCCTCCTGATACAGAAGTCCTAAGCCATGATCATTCAGGAGCCATGCTGTGTTGCTGATGGCCTAGGTGCATTGGATCACCTGGTGGGCATTGAGAAAGAAGAGGAATTCTGATCTATGGAGGTGAATGACTGAAGCTTCCCCTGGCCCTTCCCTCCTCTCCTCAGGTGGCAGTGACTGTGACTGGAGGGACCACACAGAAGCATGCAGGTACAGGGTGGGGGGGGAGAGGTGGAGGATAAGGCGGTTTTGGGGAGAAAAAATATAGTAAAGGTTTTTATGTCAACTAAAAAAATACAACTAACAAAATATATGGTAAATAGATATGATGGCTATGTGCAGACTTGGTACAATCAGTCTAAAGCAAAGAAAACAAAATAAGATAATAGTGGTCTAGTAAACAATTCAAATAGGCCTGGAGATTTATAGGTCAACGCAACTCATCAAAGTAGCACAGAGAACATCAGAAGGAACTTCAGGTGTTACAAGTATGATCCCACTTCTTTAGGCAATAAAAGGTAGAACAGGAAAAAGGATTGGCCAGATGCAGAAGAGTACAAAGGAGATAAAAATAAAATTATAATAATGAAAGATAACATAAAAGGAGAGATGGTGTACCCCACATAATCTGTAAAAGGAACCAACAGTTAAGAGAGCAGAGGGTGCAGAGAGGTTCAGGGGAAATCACCATAGCAAGAAGGTAGAGTCAGGAATTAAATAAATAAATAAGATTTCACTTCAGGCATGCAACTCTGAGTAATTTCAGTGATAAGAAAAAAGAAAAACAGAAAAGGAGAGATTTATCTACACTAGGGATGTCTGAGGAAATCAGAGAAAGAGACTACAGGTCATGTTAAAAGATATAGAGGTTCAAAGAAAAGTAGTAAATAGGTCAGAGGAAGATGTAAACTGCTGTGGGCTCTGATATCTACAAATATAAATTCAAGATTAGTAATATGAGTTAAAAATTTTGACCATACCAGGTTAACTGTTTAAAAGTTCCATTTATTTCTCTCAAGAAAAATATATGTACTTGTCAAAAAGTTCTATCTGTGTTTCCTGTTACAAACCTGTTTATTGCAAGAGTAGAGCTAAAACAAAAATGGTTTAAACATTTTTGATGTCCAATGCTAACAGCCCTCATCTCAAAATTTATCTCTGAGCACAGGTCATTAAATTCAGATTATCAAAAAATCAGATGTCCTTTTAATGTAGATGACATTAATACTGTTTTATGTCTAATGATGTTAAAAATTGAAACCAGTTAAACTGTTACAGTTAGTAACACTGGAAATTAACATAAATTTAACAGTCACTCAGATCATAATGGGTTTAAAGACATAAAGGGTGCTTAAATTTGATATTACAAAAAACAAATTACAGGATGTTTCATTGTTTTATAAGACAGTTTTTAAATGTTTAAATTCAGAAAGTTACAATTTATTTGTGCTTCTATTACATTGTTAATGTTTGTAGTTAAATCAAAGTGCTAAAATTTAAGATCACAGCCATACAGTGTATATACTAACCAAAAGTTGAGATGCTCATTTTTTATGATACAGAAGGGAATCCATCCTTGTTTTTGCTAAATTTGGAAGCATAAGTTATTTAGATAAACTGAGTCACACAGCAGTTTTATGTTTCCCTAAAAGGAGTTTAAAAATAAAATCAGTATTTTTAAAGCTAAAACTGACAATGCAAAGTTCTAGTTTTATAAAGGCTGTTTATAAATGTTTGTTTTCATTTAAATGGGGTTAGTTATAAAATTTTCTCTCTGAAATCCTAATTTTCTCACATACAATTTAATGCTGATTGTTCAAATACAATGCCTGCTGACAGATAGGACCCAGCTCAGACTGTATAGGGGCTCCAGGGTACTGGAAAATTATCTGCACCATCTTTGCCTAGACAAAATAAGGTCAGACATGTCCAAGTCACAGTTCCACAGGGAAAAAAAAAAAAAAAAAAAAAAAACGACAAATAAAAATACCTCTCACATTATGCACTTGGTGAATAACTTCTCCCCTCAATGCCATAGACAATTGATTATGGCTAGTAATATAAGGAATGGTCCCTGTCATTTTTTAAATAGATTAAAAAGTTACATAAAATTTATCCTTCAAAGGTCTCTGATACTATTGATGGCTTGGCTAACCAATACTTTGTGAACTTGGCATAAAGGCAGCCTTAATATGGCTCCTAAAAAAGGATCTAAAAATATAAAGACATATAAGTTTTTTTGAACAATTATTTATTAATTATGCACACAGTGTTCTGCCTGCATACATGTCTGCATGCCCAAAGAGGGTAACAGATCTCAATATAGATGTTTGTGAGACAAAATATAGGTGCTGTGAATTGAACTCTGGAACTCTAGTAGAGCAGACAGTACTCTTAATCTCTGATCCATCTCTCTAGCCCAAGACATATAAGTCTTAAAGATAGAAAACAATATAAAAATTCAGAGCTTACCATTTAATTAAGTTCTTTTAAGCTATTGAGCAGTGACTCCTGGCTGTTTAGTCAAAAGCTCAAGGTTTTATTACTTACTTTGGTTGTCATCTAAGAATAAATGTGAAGGACTTTCCATCAGGCCTAAAGTATGTCTGATCAATCTTTACGTGGATCTCTCTTGACAGAAGAAAAATGTACAAGCTTCTAACCCAAATCTGTAGGTTTTCCTAGGACTCAAAGGCATAAGTACATTCCTGCTGTTTTACAGATACCCGATACCTACTTTTTCAAAATATAGATTTTGGTACAGATTAGTGATGATAATATATCTAAAACATGTATGTCCTTTTATACAACACAGTTTATATAGGCTTCAGAGGAACAAATGTTGTAAAGCTTGGATCCAGTCAAAAAGACTGCGGACAAGAACAACTTTCCTGAGGATGGAATTTTCTCCCTGGTCTTGATGTCCTTCTTGATCAATACAGAGTTCCAAACACACAAACACACACACACACACACACACACACACACACACACACACACACACACACATTTTAACTTATGTTCCCAAGTTATAATATGTCTTAGCAAATTTGTGCATCTAGCAGATGAGCATCAGTTACTGACTACATCCTGCTCCTAAATACTGCTCTCGACTTAGTGTCATAGCTGGTGTGAATCTTTTACAGGTTCGATAAACTAATGCCTCTGATAAATGTTCCATTTCCTGAATTCCCCCTTCTTTTATTTTATTTATTTATTTATTTATTTATTTATTTATTTTGGTCTAGCATTTTATCCTTCTCACGTCCAAGAAACACCACCAAAGTAAGCAGGAAGTGGTAAAAGAAAGAATACATTTCACATTTTCCCTTGTTGAGATGATATATCAAAAAAAAAAAAAAAACTCCTATCCATAGTGGGCTAGGTGACTAATCTGTACACCAAAAAACACCAGAAGTCTTTTCCCTATTGGAGGCTCAAAAATTGGGCCTCTAATGTTCATGGCAAAGAGGGAAGGTGATGAAAAAATTAATAACCAAAAGGTATAAAATTAGGGCTTATTGCAAGAATAAAGAGAACAAGAATTTCTGCCAGTAGATAAATCCCTGATTACAGAGTACAGAGCCCACATCCTGTTCTCAGGTGAAAAAGTAAAAACAAAGAAAATCCCCCAACCTTTCAGGTGTGCTCATCAATCTTGCATAAACAAATGCCAGATACTATTAACTTAGATCCATGATGACCTTGTAAATTAAATTTGTACTCTATGAACTGCCTGTATTTTGGAAACCTTGTCACTGAGACTAATGGTCTCAAGCCTCCCTGTCTGTTTATCCTGTTAAAAACACTTCACTATTTTAGGCCACTACCTTACTTTTCCGATAAAATGAGGTCCCAGCTGGTTGGATTTATAGCAATAAAAACCTTTTGCTTTTTCAGTCAGGAGTTATTTCCTTGGAGGTTGAGGAAACTGGTAGACATAATAGCAACAAGCTCCTCAAGGAGGCTTTATAGGCTGTAGAACTCCAGGTGACAGCTATTTGAAAATCAAAACACCATTGTGTCATGGATAGGCCTGTGTTACTTCCTGCTTACTTTTACAGTGTTTTCTTAGCTTCAAGTAGGCTAAAATGCCAGACAATAACAACAAAAAGAAGGGTGATTCAGGAAATGGAACATTTATCACAGGCATTGGTTTGTAGACCCTGTTGAAGATTCACATCGGCTGTACTAGTTCACCATAATTCCAGGGAGAGCAATATTGAGGACCAGGCTTTAGTCAGCAACTGATTCTCATCTGCCTGAAGCTCAATTCAGCTGAGATGTGTTCAAAGTGGGAACAGAAGTTAAAACATATATATTTAATTGGAACTCTTTGCCCCTTACCTTTAGTGATCAAGAAGGACAGCTGGCCCGGGAGAAAATTCCATCCTCAGAATAGCTGTACTTATCTGAAGTCCTTTTGCCCTGTAAGAAGTGGATCCAAGCTTTATGACATTTTTTTCCTCTGAAGCCTATATGAACTGTGTTATATAAAAGGACATAAAAGTTTTAGATATATTATCATTACTAATCTGTGCTGAAATCCATATTGTAGAAAAAGTAGATATTGGATATCTGTAAAACAGCAGGCATGTACTTATGCCTTTGAGACATATATGCAGGCTGAAAAGTACATGCATAACTAATAAATAAGTGATCAAAAATGACTTTTATGTCTTTATATTTTGAAATCCTTATTTAGGAGCCATATTAAGGCTGCCTAACACAGACAAGCTGACAAAGTTATGTTTAGCCCAGCCAACAATACTTTCAGACCGAAGGATATATTTAATTAACTGTCCAATCTACTAAAAAAAACAAAAAAGACAGGGACCAGTCGATATACTCCTAGCCATAACCAATTTTCTATGGCACTGAGGGCAGAAGTTCTTCACAAATTACATAATGTGAGAGAGTTGTGTTTTTTGTTGTTGTTTGTTTGTCTTTTCTCTGTGCAAGAGGGACACGGAAATTTCTGACCTTATTTTATCTAGGCCAAGGTGGTGCAAGCAATTTTTCAGTTCCCTGCAGCCTCTAAAATGTCTAAGCTGGGTTTAACCTGTCAACAGACATTGAGCATCTTGCTCCCTGGTCAGTTTCATAACAATCCATGCTGCCCCATAATCTTCTTTAGAGTCCTAGGGTCATTGTTAGGATCTGTGATTCTATGTCTGATATTATTACAGCTTTTTAGTTAACATTTAAATGCCTTATTCTACAGATCTCTGTACTATTAGAAGTCTGTCTAGGTATATCTAAATAGACAACTTTGTTTCAGTTACTTATTTTAACCTTAATTGTTTAGAACATGTATAGGTGACAGAGTGAGGTTTATCCCTGTTATTAATCATTAATACTTAGTTTGATTATAACCAAGAGTTAATTGATAAGGATGGCTACTAAGTTGTGTTTCTTCACATTTTATAACAGATTAAACAGCTTTTATAAAATTAGAACTTTGTATTGTCAGGTTTACCTTTAAAAATACTGATTTTAATTTGAAACTACGTTTAGGGAAACATGAACCATCTATTTGACTCAATTTATCTAAATAGTTTATGCTTGCCTAATTTAACAAAACAAAAATGCATTGCCTTTTGTATCATAAAAAATGAGCATCTCAACTTTTGGTTACTATATAGAGCTTATGGCTGTGACCTTCAATTTTAGACCTTTGATTTAAGTACAGACATTAACAATATAATAAAAGTACCAATATCCTGTAACCTTATAAATTTGAACATTTAAATCTGTTTTTAAAAACAATTACACATTCTGCAATGTCTTTTTGTAATATCAAAAATAAAGCACCATTTAGTTTATGTCTTTAAACCCATTATGACATGGGTGACTGTTAAATTTATGGTAATTTCTAGTGTTACTAATTGTATCCTTTTAACTAGTTTGAATTTTTAAAGCTTTAGCCAAAAAGCAGTATATTAATATCATGTGGCTTAAGTGAACATCTTATTTATTTATTTAAATCCTGAGTGTACCTTCTTACTGTGATGTCTTCCCCTGAGCGTCTCTGTACCCTCTGCACTCTTAACTCTTGGCTCATTTTTCTGCTTATGTGGGGTACACCAGCTCTCCTTTATTGATGCTTAATATGGATAAGGAGAAACAAGTAGGCTGAATCGATGTTTATTCAGGGAGAAATAACTTGCAATTTAGAAATAGGATTACTAGCAGTTCCTGGTCCCAAGGATGCCTCTGGATGTACTCCTCTCCCTGTGCTGCAAGCAATAGAGCACT
Organism: Phodopus roborovskii; assembly: GCF_943737965.1. NCBI lineage: Eukaryota > Metazoa > Chordata > Mammalia > Rodentia > Cricetidae > Phodopus > Phodopus roborovskii. The sequence continues at coordinate 18,365 of NW_026125758.1, forward strand.
TTGAGCCCCACTTCAAACTTAGTTCCCCTAGGTTACTCCTGTTCTGTCTCCACCCCAATTGGCATGGTCTATGCCACAGGTGCAAAAAAAGTGAAGATCTTACCAAAATCCCCATTTTAGTATAAAGAAAATATTTAGATTTGATGCAAAAACTATATACAAAACAGTGAATAACAATTGTGCTCTAAGAAAAGGAAAAGTGAAGACATATAAACTTAAGGCTTAAATATCTAGTACTAGGATGAAGTCAAAACAGGGATTACATTAGTGTTGTCCAAAGCTGAAAAGCTTAAGTCTACTAAGAAATATAGCTGACTAGGAAGAGAGAATAATACTTGTGATAATTTAATATTGAACCTTCTCAAAGACCTGAGAAGTAAAATAGCAATACTAGGGTAGGCAGTAAGTGTGGGTGACCAACTTCAAAAGGTGCAGAAAGGACAGAAACAGCTACCTGGATAGTCAAGGTCTCACCCCAACGTTGTTATAACCAGTTTTTGCTAAGGCCTAGAGTACCTGAGAAACCAAAATAAAAGCAAGGATGTAAAAAGGCTGTCTTACCCTGACTTGGCAGGGTTCAGCAGTCTTCTAAGGACTGAAATCTACTCAGCATTCTTTATTTGATTATCTGATCTTCAATCACAAAACTTTCTAGAGACTTCATTGAATCAGTATGTCTCTTGCTTTCTACACCTACAAATGATTCCATATTTTTAATATTCTCATTCTTAGATATTATCTGAATGGCATGTAAACTGCCTTCCAGAAACAACGTTCTATCTGATAGCTTTCCATTATCCTCAGACATGGAACGGATTCTGCTAGGCTTTCCATGCGATGTTCCAGTTTTTTAAGATTATTAGCAGCTTCGTTCACCTAGGAATTAGCTGTTTGTGACATCATGTTAATGCAGTGCACTGTTTCTGTTTTGGTTATTGAAGCATTTGACATAGAACAAATTCTGTTTTCTAGTGGGTCATTTTTATGTTCCATGTTTTGTATTCTAGATGTCAGCTCTCTATTTGCATCTCTAATATTCTGAATCTTTTTCTCATCAGGTTGATACCCATTGCCTTTACAAAAAAAAAAACAATAATGTATATATTGGTTAAGCCATGATTTTCTTCTGTTATAATACCTTCTATATATGAAGGAATTTCTAAAGTCTTGCATCATAAGCTTATCCACCCTAGGTTTGGAACAATTGATCCATATATTTTATCATCTTAAATTGTGAAGAAAATTGCATTTACCTTAGGTGTAATTCTGCTGTCCTTGAACTTTGACATTTTTAGTTGTTGAACTCAGCTTGTGGTGGTAATGCCTGTGGTTTCCCACCAAATCGCATCCAGCAGCAGACAATCCTTCTGATGTTGGTCCCTGAAGAATAGCTCTTAACAAACTAAGGCAAGCAAAATTTTGTTAAACAAATGAGTGAAAGGAGCCTTGTGCAAATTTCGGGGACCCCAGGGCTAACAGGTGTTGCCTCTTACTGGCGCCATTGGGCAGCAGGAAACACACAAGCTGGGCAGGCGCCATGTGCACCACAGCTGCAAATGCAAAGTGGGGAATTGGCAAAAGATGAGAAGCAGTGCGAGCTTTCTCAGGGCTGAGGTGGGGGTAAAGTTGTAGGACAGAGGCAAATGTCCCTCAAGCTGTGGTATGGCCACCTGGTTAGGCAAGGAACCCTGCCCATTTGGGGAGGGTGTGGGAAGCGAGCAGCGTCTGCCGCCTTGGTGAAAACCAGGTCCAGTAAAAATCCAGATTCTGCTTCGGACACCAGATATTGATGTTCGATAAGGATCAGGAGAAAAAATGGGCTGAATAGATGTTTATTCAGGGAAAAAATAACTTACAACATAGACAGATGAACTCCAGCAGGTTCCTGGTCCCAGGAAGCTGTTCCTGTGCTGCAGTCAAGAGAGCTCTCCCAGTATCCTCCTCAAAATCAGTTCCCCCGGGTCACATCCGGCCCTGTCTCCCACCCCCCAATGGGCGTGATCTATGCCGCAGGGAGGGACAAGGTGATTATCATACTACAAATACTGAATGCTCCATTTAATTCATATGTCAAACTTTAGTCAACCAATGGTGGGGCAATGGCAGAGGTGTTCTATTAATATGTAGAAAGAGCAAATAGGAATCGCTTCCCCTAATACTAAAGACACTCCATAACTGCACATATTATCTGCCTTAAGGAACAGCATACTTGCACGTATTCCCTGTCTGAAGGGTGTGCGTCAGCCTGTATGGGCCCAAATATATTGCTTTTAGATAGGAGATATTCACAAAAAAGGTCCAGACAACCTATAGTAGGAAAAATAATATCTTAGGACAATAGTTGTTATTTGAGCTCTCTGTAGCCATGACAACTTGGAATGGGTTCTCATATAGGATTTCAGATGGGTCAGGCAGGCAGAATGTTTTCCAGAACTGTCAAAGCCACTCAGGGAAGCTTTATATGGAATTAGATGATGAGATCCATCTTTAACTACTTGGTGGCAGTGCACATGTTTAATATCAGAACTAAGGATGCTGTCAGTAACCAACAATGAAATACAATAATAAAACAAAACACATAAGGAAGAATCAGATTCACTTTAATATGGGTCTCATCATCTAGTGGTATCCTGCATGTATAAAGGGTATTGAAGGAGGAGGCTCTCCTTCTCTTGCTGCTTGCCCTAGCTATGGGTACCAAGTTTATTACTTTACTAGCTTTAGAGCTTTCTTCTTTGGTCTTTAAGAGTATAATGATGACGACATGAGACATGAATCCTGGTGAAATAAACAACTGCTGTAGTCTTCAGATATCCATTGTTAGGCAGCCATTTTTTAACTACATGGACCACAGCCTATGAGACATTATAATAAATCCATGTATTACATGTATGCTGAGATATATCCCACCATCTCTGTTCATGCAGAGAACCTCAAATAATCCAGATAGTTTTTGCTTTCTTTTGATTTTAACGTGGTACTGAACATGTGTTGACTAACAATATTGCTCATAAATACAAACTTCCTAGTTTCATTCCTCTCCAACTCTTCAACTTTCTAGGAAGACTACTGTTTTCATTACTATGCTATTTCCAACCATTTGCTCTGAGTTTCAAGGCTAAAACTCCTACATTCTTAGAGCCATCATCCAGCTTTCTAGGAGGAGAAAGAGCAACTATCTTCTTTGTCATCTGGATCCTGCTTCTCTTTCCTGATTTTAAGTGCCTGTGACAACCAGGAAAAGAGCAAATTCAGTTCACCTGAACTCAATGTTAAGCTATGTAACACTTATCTCTTTTTTGTATCCCTATTTGTCTCTGTAGGACTTTGGCTGCAAATCATGTCAAAGGAGAAACTCCTGATTTACAAACAGCCCCTAGGCCCATCCTCATATCATAATAGAAGTCATTCTGAAGCTGCTTAAGAGGGAACTATTGGATTGGTCTGCCAGATGGTCCAGTTTTCTTCAAGAGAAAATCCTATTTTGGCCAGATGGGCAAGATGAGCACAGAGGAGAAGTGTTTGAAAAGGTAAACACTGTTGTGTTGATGGGTTGACTGAGCAAGAAAGTCATCTGTTTAGGTCCTGACTCATAAAGAAGGAACATAGCTCCTTCTCAAACCCATTAATGAGCTTAGCAGATTCAGTATCAGCCTGGGGACCTAGACTTAGACCCTCAGGTATTGAGAATTAAATAGATGCTGTCTTTTAACATAATGAAGATGCATAGGAGAGAATGTAATTGTCAGAATCCAGAGCCTTGGTGGATGGGTTGTTTCATATCTTGTGAACACTATTCTTCCCATCACATGGAGCTGTGGTTATAGATCTAAAGGAACTGAGGGCATAACAGTAAAGTTCCCTAGATGCACTGTGTTCTCCTCATGATGCAATGTGTGAGTAGCCTTCTCATGAGCTGGTCAAATTGAAAGATAACTCCTCCTGACTTCCTAAAATTCTCCCATTTCTTCCATCTCCCCCTGAAATTAGGGAACAGGAAGCTATTCCTGATAAGAAGCTTACTTAGAATAAGACATACTTTAAGCAAGACATCCCTTCCCCAGGTTTTATCTTTTCTTTGTTTTGCCTTTCCACTTTCCCTCATCTTCACACACCTCTACCCCAAGACCTGTCAGTGAAGTGTGAAAGTCTGTTTCATGTCACTCATGTACTATTAAATAATTATGGTAGAAATTTTTTTGTTGAAGTCTTTAATTGCCTTCCTGGCCATACTTGCTGTTTTTTTTATTACTATTTAAATTCTTCAAAGTTTCAGTTGTAATCTGACACTGAAAGAATTTAAAAATGGCAGTATCTATGTAATGCAAAAGTCTGTTTTAGGATCCAGGTTGTGGTGGTGCTTGCCTTTAACCCCAGTACTCAAGAGACACAGGAAGGCAGATTTCTGTGAGTTTGAAACAAATGTCATGATCACAGCTAGTTTCTCTACAACTGAGGCTATTGCACAGGGAAACCCTGTCTCAAAATCCCCCAACAAATCTGTTTTAGGCTATGTCCCATTTTCCCATTAGCCAGAAAAAGATGCATGCTATCATTACAAAGACATTCTTTATTTATCTCTTAAGTCTATGGAGTTTTTTCTCATTGGAAAGGCAAAAAATAGGACAGCTGCACTTCCAGCTTTTTAGAATTATGTTTCTGAAACAGGCTCACTATTTATGACATAGGTGTCCTTGATCCCAGTTTCTTGCTTCTCTTGATTATCTCTTCTTAAATAAATGAATGTATTCCTTCAGTGCATGCTTTAGACCAGGTATCTTAAACATTTTATTTGTGGATACCAATTATTTTTACAGAAATATTTAATAAATAGACCTCATTAATCTGTAACATTGCAATTTGATTTAAAATATGACCCACTCCAAAATCACAAATGATCTAAAAATACCAGAAGATGAAAAATTATGTCCTTAGAGTTTTAAAGTTGTACATTTACGTCATGGAGTAAACTATCCATTGCATTTACAGGAAAACAAAAAATTCATGAGTAGCATGTTTTCTGCCTTTAGACTAGAGTAAAATGAATAGTTTTTCTGAGTGTATTGCAAGGGGAAACAGGGTAGGTAATCAGCTGCTTAAGTTACCATCATGAAAAAGGCCCTGCTTCAGGAAACGTGATGGTTTGAGTGTGATTGGGCCAATGATGTTATAGGGAGTAGTACTATTATAAGGTGAGGCTTTGCTGCAGTTTGGTTTGCATTTTGGGAAGAAGAACATCACTGATGATGGGCTTTCGGGGTTTCCATGTTCTGGATATGAGCAAGTGTGTAAGATGACATCCTCTGGCCTGTGTATCAAGATGAAAACAGCATCACATTCTTCTTCCAATCATGTTTTCTCTTATTATGACAATGGACTGGACCTCTGAAACTGTGGGTGACTGAAATTAAGTGTCTTCTATATAAGATCTCTCTTGGATAGAATAGTGGTGAATATCTCATCCCTCCTGTCATTGGTTAGACCAGGATTGGGTTCCCTGACTGGGAGAGTACTACTCAAGAGGCAGAGTCAAGCAGATCTCTGTTAGTTGGAGACCAGACTGATATATGAGACTAGTTCCAGGACAAACTCCAAAGCCACAGAGAAACTCTCTCAAACACCAACAACAAGACTTGTGGAATTTGTTTGTGTATATACACAGCAATAAAAAAAAATCTTAACTAATGCATATTAGGTGATTATGTTCTTTAAATACTCAGGGTGCATTAATGTATGTCAGGTGAATGAAGACAGACTAGATTTGTGTGATCGAAATTTTGCAAGTTTATATTGAGCTGGGCCATGGCACACAAGGTTAGGTCAATGAAAATTGCATGGATCACATTTAATCGTGCCTGTACTACCCTGTGCTGGGAAGAAACTACTGCAAATCCTTCAGGATGAGGCTTTGGATGTTCATTGAGAAGCAAATACAGATCATTTATTCATGGTTTACCAAACCCTGTGGCTGGTATTGGGGACTGCAAATAGAGGAATATGAAAGAATTGAGTTCATTTAAGAACTTTAATTTTGCTGTAGACTCTGTGCAGAAAGAGGTGGGAGACAGAAGGAACACCAGCAATTTCCTGTTTTCCATTGGTGAAAATTAGCAGTGTGGAGCCTGTAATCAATTTTAGATGATGTACAAAATGCCTGGCTGGCCATTTCTTTGTGTACATCCACAGACAAGAGTAATCAATAATCTGGATAATGGACAGATGTTAATATGAAACCAAATTGCAGGCTCTCTTGTAGGAGCTCCAATGTAAACCACTGCCACACAGCATGATGCATGTCTAGGTTTCAGAGCTTGAAGAGCAGCTCTGCCTAGCTGTCATTGCTATTGGGATTTTGAGGGATCATGTGACTTGTGCTGACCAGGTCAATGGCCTTTGTGCTCTGAGCCTACCTGTATATATGTTCCCTGAGGAGAATGAGATAGCTTTCATATCAGTATCCATACTGGTCTGTGGTGGTGCAAAACTTTAATCCAAGCACTTGGGAGGTAGAGGCAGACAGATCACTGTGAATTCTAGGCCAGGCTGATTTTCAAAGAAAATTCCAATCCTACAGAGAAACCCTGCCTTGGAAAACCAAATCAAACCAAAAGAAAACAAAAGAGAAACAAAGATTGCTTTCCTGTGTGCATCACAGGCTTGCTTTTGGCATGTTTTGGAACACACAAGGGAGAAACTATAATTTTGGCTTCTGGAATTTAGAAATATGGCATTCCACATTCAGGTTTGTCTTACATGTGCCCCGTACAATTTAAACATCAGTGGAAAAAGGAGATGGGGATCATCCTTCAGCAAGATTTGACCAGAGTGCTTTTAACTTTCCATTACCACATTTCAACCAGGAAAGTTGAAATCAAATAACATTCTTGTACTTAAGACATAATCTTTCCTGCTATAGGATGTCTGAGCCTTGATGGTGAATATCTCCCATCTAAATAACAATATGTCTGGGCCCAGTCAGTTTTACACACACCCTTCAGGCAGGGAGTAAGTGCAGCTATACAGTGCCTGAAGGCAGTGCCTGAAGTTATGGAGTGTGTTTAGTATTATGGGAAGCAATTCCTATTAGCCATTTATAGATATTAATAGAAATCCTCTGGCATTGCCCTAACTTTGGTTGATGACTTAAGTTTAATGAATGAATAAAATGGAGCTTCATTTTTAAAGGGCCACGAAATACCATCATACTTGAAGAAATATTTTACAGGATCCACAAAGTGGAAGCCATATGGATCCTACTGAGTCTATTCCTTTAATAGCTTTAGAGAGCATTTCTTTGAAATACTCGTGTATGCTGAAGACCAGCTGAGACATCTAGATTCATAAACCAAACAACTACAGAATTCTTCAAATTTCCATTGTTAGGCAAATATTAAGTGAGAAGCCCTCAGCTTCTGAGACAGCCCATTAATCCACTTTCAACAAAAACAGAGGGCTGTATTCTTCCATTCCTGCTCAAGTAGAGAACATTGAATAATTCAGCTCTGATTTCACCTGCCCAATGTGGAAGCTGAGCTGGCTCACTATAGTGCTCATAGAGGCATTCTTCCCAGCCACTTTCTCTCTGAATATTCAAGTTACCATGAAACAACACTTTTTATTATTATTCATTTCTCAAAAAATTGACACTAACTTCAGGATTAAAACTCACAATGCAATGGAGATATCACCCAGGTGTCTGTCAGGGACAATATATCATCTTGTTTGTGATATGGTTCCTGCATTTTTTTCATGGTTTTCTGAGGTGCCTGTGGCAACCAGGTAAATACTACCCACAATACTTTTGATCTCTGCAAGAATCTATAGAACAGACACCTTTTATGCCCTAAGTCTCCTTATTTTTTTTTAATATTCTGGGCAGCATGATCTACAGAGAGAGTTCCAGGATCAGCCAGTATTGAAAACCTGTGTTGGAAAATCGATAAAGTAAAAAAAAAAATTAATTAATGAGAAAAAATCTACTACAAAATGAAGGAATGAGTAGTAGTAATAGTTATAGTTGTAATCACAATAATCATCCTCCTCCTCATCATCATCATAATAATAATTAAGATTCTGAATTGTCCAGCTTGGTCCACAAAATGTGTTCCAAGACAAAAAGTAGTACACAGCCAAACCCTGTCCTGAAAAACCAAAATAAATGAATAAATAAATAAATAAGAATATAAAAGAAAAAGAAATGCATGTTTTTACTTTGTCTTTAAGAACACTTTAACCATTGAGGACTTACTCTTGTCACCCAAGCCTCACTAGCCAATCAGGGAATCTGGGCCCAAAGGCTAACCTAAGGTTTTTCAGGAAACTTCCTGGAGCCATGCTGCAGGCTTGATTTTATAGCACAATAGGCTCCACTGGATTGGTTGCTGTTCTGTGAAAACTGCTATAAAAAACTATGAAGAGCATGGATGAGCAAGGAAGACATAGAATGGTAAGCAAGGGAATGCTATCCTAAGATTAACAGGATGGTATTTGGAGGCAGAGAGTCTGTGAGTCGGGGCTTCCCTGAGGATGGTTGAAAACCTATTGAGTCATTCAAATTTGTGAGGTCCCATGTATTCCTAGAAGCTATGCAGATCATGGTGCAAAATATGAATACTTCTACTTTTGGGCTGAATCTGAGGATTGATTTCAATCAGGGAGCATTTTATGGAAATGTCTTTATAGTCAGCACCAACATGCTTTTCATGAATATGGAAGGCAAGTTGCAGAACATGGAGAGGTCCAGTTTGTTCAGTGCATTCAAAATGTTCTTTTTTTTTTTAATTTTATATAACTAAGTCCATTTAAATGAAAACAAATATTTAGACCATATTTGGGAATTTGGGCGTCGTTCCTTCAAAACTACTTCCTGCTTGTAAGGGGCGCTGTCATCGGGGATTCTAAGAAGATGCAGAAATCCTGGCTGAAGTCTGTAAGACTGCTTGGTCCAGCTGTTTTGAGTTTAGTATCACCTGCTACTCTGTTTCAGGTGGTCTGGCTTGATCAAACCACATTAGTCTGGAAGGAATCCACAGCTTTTCATTTTCTGTGGAAACAAAAATAAAAATCCTTTTCCCCAGTAACTTGTCCTTGAACTTAAATTTCGGAGTCAAAGCATTTTTTTATTATTTAATTTATTATTTTACATGTCGATCCCAGTTCTGTCTCCCTCCTTTCTTTCCTTCTTCCCTCCCTCCCTCCCATTTACTCTCTCTGCCCTTTCACATGCACCCTAACCACCCTCCCATCTCATCCCCGCAACCCAATTCAATGTGTAGGGGAATGCCATCACGTTGGGGTCATGTAGATCTGACAGGTCATGTGAAGTAGGGACTAGGGCTTCTCTCCTGTCTCTAGGTTAAGGCACGTATCCCTCCATGGAGGATGTGTTTGCAAAGTCCTTTTGTACACCAGGGATACATCCTGGCTCCACTGTCTGAGATCCTTTAGACTGCTCAGTCCTTCTGCCTGAGACCCATATTCAGGGGGGCCTGAGTGAGTCCCATGCTTCCTTCCCAGCTATCAGTCTGGTGGTCCGTTAGCTCCTCCCTGTTCAGGTAAGCTGTCTCTATGTGTTTCTGCAGTCTGGTGTTTCTGTCCTCTCCATCTGCATCTGGGTTGTAGTTCAACTCAGTGTTTATGTATGGGTGTTTGCTCCTGTTTCCAACAGGCATTAGTTGAGGGATCCATGGATAAGTTAGTTGTTGATCTCACTATCTGGGAAGGGCATTTATGGTAGCCCTTCCATGGAAGCTCAAATTGTTAGTTGGCTGCACTCTTGTAGTTCTCTAGACCTTTCTTTGTGTTCAGTTTTATCCTCAAAAAAATATTGGCTCCCTCTTTTATGTTCTCTCTCTCTATCTCTTCTCTCTCCTGTCTTCTATTCCTAACTGGGCTAAATCTTCCTAGTTGCATGTGTTTTCCTTTCTTCCCTCTCATTTTCTCTTACTTCTCTCTCCCTTCACTGCCCCCCACCACTTCCCCTGTGCTCTGGGGGAATTGTCCCTTCCCGGTTCTGTGACGGACTTTATATGAATCTCTTAGAATACACCACTGGTGGTGTGAATTACAGGCCGGTGATCCTTTGATCTAGGTCTAAAATCCATATATGAGTGAGCACCTACTATGGTACTCTTTTTTTGTGACTGGGTTACCTCATTCAGGATGGTTTCTTCAAGTGCTATCCACTTGTCTGCGAATTTCCAGATACCACTATTTTTTTTCTGCAGAGTAGTGTTCCATTGTGTAGATGTGCCACATCTTCATTATCCATTCTTCAATTGAGGGACATCTATGTTGCTTCCAGGTTCTTGCTATTACAAATAGTGCTGCTATGAACATAGTTGAACAGATGTCTTTGTTACCTGGGTGTGGATCATTTGGGTATATGCCTAAGAGGGGGATGACCGGGTCCTGTGGTTAACTAATTCCCATTTTCCTGAGGAACCGCCATACTGATCTCCAAAATGGCTGTATGAGTTTGCACTCCCACCAGCAGTGGAGGAGTGTTCCCCTTTCTTCACATCCTTTCCAACATGAGTCATCATTGGTATTTCTAATTTTAGCCATCTGGCAGGAGTAAGATAGTATCTCAACATTGTTTTGATTTACATTTCCCATATAGCTAAGGATGTGGAGCACTTAATTAAGTGTCTTTCAGCTTTTTTGATTTCCTCTATTGAGAATTCTTTCTTCAGTTCTGTACCCCATTTTTTAATAGAGATATTTGGTGTTTTGTTGAATGGTTTCATGAGTTCTTTTATATTTTGGAGATCACTCCTTTGTCAGATATAGGATTGGTGAAAATCTTTTCCCTGTCTGTGGGCTTCCCTTTGGTCAGGTGGACTGTGCCCTTTGCCTTACAGAAGCTTCTAAGTTTGAAGAGGTCCCATTTATTAATTGTTGCTCTCAGTGTCTGTGCCCCAGGAAGCGGTCTCCTATACCAATTTCTTCTAGAATACGTCCTACTTTCTCTTCTAAGAGGTTTTATGGGGCTGGATTGATGTTGAAGTCTTTGATCCACTTGGACTTGAGTTTTCTGCATGGTGACAGACATGGGTCTATCTGCAGTCTTCTACACACCCTCATCCAATTGTGCCAGCACCATTTGTTGAAGATGCTGTCCTTGCCCCATTGTATAATTTAGCTGTTTTGTTGAAAATCAGGTGTTCATAGGTGTATGAGTTAATGTAAGTATTTTATATTTGATTCCATTTGTCTATCTGTCTATTTTTATGCAATTACCAGGCTGTTTTCAGAAGTATAGCTCTATAGTAGAGCTTAAAGTCAGGGATGTTGATGCCTCCTGAAGTTCTTTTATTGTATAGGGTTGTTTTGGCTATTCAGGGTCTTTTGTTTTTCGATGTACAGTTGATTATTATCCTTTCAAGGTGAGTCAAGAATTGTGGTGGGATTTTAATGGGGATTGCATTGAATCTGTAGATTGCTTTTGGCAAGATTGCCATTTTTACTATATTTATCTTACCTATCGAAGAGCATAGGATATCTTTCCATCTTCTGGTATCTTCTTTTTTTCTTTAGATCCACAAAGTTCTTATTATATAGGTCTTTTACTTGTTTGGTAAGCGTTACACCAAGATACTTTATGTTTCTTGGTGGCTATTGTAAAGGGTGATGTTTCTCTGATTTCTTTCTCTGTCTCTTTGTTGTCTGAAAAAAATTAGGGCTACTGATTTTTTTTTTTTTTTGAGTTTATCTTGTATGCTGCTAGTTTGCTGAAGGTGTTTATCAGCTGTAGGAGTTCAATGGTAGATTTTATTGGGTTGCTTATGTAAACCAGCATATCTTCTGCAAATAGAGACAGTTTAACTTCCTCCTTTCCAATTTGGATCCCCTTGATCTCCTTTTGTTGTCTTATAGCATTAGCTAGAACTTCTAGCATGATATTGAAGAGATATGGAGAGAGAGGGCAGCCTTCTCTTGTTCATGAGTTTAGAGGCTTAAGTTTTTTCTCCATTCAGTTTGATGTTGGCTGTTGGTTTGCTGTATATTGTTCTTATTATGTTTAGGTATGTTCCTGTTATCCCTGACCTCTCCAAGACCTTTATCATGAAAGGGTATTGAATTTTGTGGAAGGCTTTTTCAGCATCTAGGGAGATAATCATATGGTTTTTCTTTTTCAGTTTGTTTCTATGGTGTCGTGTCCAACCTACCCCTTCAAGGAACACATGACTGAGGCAAGATCTTCTTCAAGCAGTTTATTCAAGATCCTTGAACAGCTTCTTCTTCTGACCCCAGGAAAACACCCACACAGGCTTAAATCCCCATGTGATGACCAACCCCAATGAGCCACATGGACCCTGCAGATAGGCTGCTCTTATAAAGAAACAAGCAAGCTGAACAGTTTAGCCAAATAAGGACTTGTTTACAACAGAGCGCTCACCATTGGGAAGGTGGAAGGCAGAAGCCAGCACCATCTTTAAGGCATGGAACTTTGCAGCTCTCTACAGTTCCCCTTTTTTGTTTTATTAATGCAACAGGCAAGGGTAGTGTTCTGATCTCCAGTAACTTAGTGGACATTGTAAGGACCCTGAATCTTGGTAGTCAGCCAAGTCAGTGGCACACCCGTCTGGTATCTTTTTCCTGGATGTGGACACCTACCCACATGCAACCATAATTGCCCTTCTCAGAGTTGCTTGCATCCAGAGCCAACTTGGAGTGCAGTGCTAAGCCATACAACCTGAGAGTGAAGGATCAATTCTTACTCATGACAGCAAGCCATGTCTGGGGGACTGCCCTGCCTCAATGGCTGTAAATGGCTGGAAAACCATAGCTGCATGCTGCCTCTGAGCAAGTGTCAGCCTACAAAGGCACTACAGGCCCACAAGGGAGATAAGCAGCAAGAGTATAGCTTTGTCTCCCATTCCCTCCCATTCTTTCAGGTGGTTCATGGCTTAAGTGATCCATGTAGATAGTCCCTCTGCAGCTGAGATGTTGACCCGGGTGTAATACACATGCATGATGGAAAGTCTCAGGTCCTGCATTAACTTATCAAATAGCCTAAAAATACTGAGAAATCTGGTTAGGCATATTGGTAGCCACTGAATACTTTTGATATGGCACAGAAGTCACACATAGCCCTGTCATCTTCCATTCACATCCTATTTGTGCCAACTGCCACAAAGTGTCTATTTGCTCCTGCACCAGATCAATTCTTTGTTTCATGATCATAAGACTTCCTTTTAACTGATCACCAATTGTGGACTGAGCATCCAAGGCGATAGCCACATTCTTGGACAATTCATTTAACTTAGAGGCTGTCTGTACTGATGTGCTCATGGCCATGGCAGCCGTGAGTGAACCCACAACTGCAAAAGAGCCCAATATGGCTGCTGTAATGCCAAAATCTCTCTGACATCTAAACACTGTTATAGGACTCGGGGCAAAAACAGGCATGGGAATCCATCTGCTAGCTTGAGGAGGCTTAGGATTGAATCATTCACCAAAACGCTCAGAGGCAGACCAAGCAAATTCAGCCACCCCATGGCCTACGCCCCTTTTCATAAGGAAAGGAGACAAATCTGTGCAGCTGCCATTAATGCCACACAAGAGCCAGAGATCAAAAGGGTTGGAAATATCCACCTGCTGCAGATCCCAATCAGCAAAGTTTCTCCCAGAAAAGGTTTTATTGAAGCTGGTACTAATTCTTGGCAAGAAGATAAAATATCCCTTGCTCACCCAAACAACCTCTTTTGATTGACATCCCGGTCCAGGGAAGGAATCCACCTCCTTGTTTACTGGAACAATGAGGGTCCCACTTAGGCTGATTGGGTGCTGGCTTGTCAAACTCACTTTTAGCAGGCCACCATCCACTTACCCAGGAGGCGTTGACCTACCTAATGGAGCCTCCCGTGGTGGGAACATCAAACCAAGCTGCAGATTGATTAAATAACATAATGCACTGACTCTTATCCTAATATCACATAAAAGCATAGGCTTCCTGTTAAATCAAAACTCCTATTTTCATTTATACTAGTATTCTCACTCTCATAAGGCAAATAAGGTAAATCTAAGCTTCATCTGCACTGGTGGCCAAATCAGGCTGATGATCAACAGCAACAGCAGGCTCTTCATGTTTGTTGCACTTTCTTACAATCCTCTCTGGGACCCACAACAGTTCTTGGCGATCCTGGGGGAAAACACAAACAGACCCTCTCACCCATGCCAACACCAGATCAGGACCATGCCATAACCCGGTGATCACATCTTTACATTTCACATAGCCTTTTAGGCTTCCTCCTTGCTGCTGATGACGATCAGCAGTGGGAAGGCCATCAACATCCAAAATTAAAAAATTAAGGGTAAAAGGGGCTAAAGATATTCCTTCCTTGGGAGTATGGCCTTGGCCTACTCCCCCTTTTTGTTTTATTAAGCATTCTTTTAGGGTGCGATGAGCTCACTTTACAATCCCTTGTCCTTTGAGGATTGTAGGGTAACCCATGAACAAGCTGAACTTCCATTTGTTTGCAAAAGGAAGTAAATCTCTGAGACATATAGGCTGGCCCATTATCAGTTTTTAGCTGTTGCAGTTTTCCCCAAGCCGCCCAGCCTTCCAGGCAGTGTCCAATGACATTGTGGACTTTTTCTCCACTTAAAGGCGTAGCATGTACCACACCTGAACAAGTATCCACAGAGAAATGTACATATTTCAAAGCTCTGAATTTCTGAACGACATTCATCTACCTTATCTTTAGAGGCATTAACCCCCTAGGGTTTACCCCCACACCAAGTGGGTGTTGGTATTTTAAGACCCCCATGAGACCCCAAGAGTTGATAGCCTGTCAGGGGGGAGGGCCCTTGCCCCCAAGAGACGAGACCAGACCACTGGATGCAAGTGCAAGAAGTTATTTATTGTTTACACTGGTACCTGTGGACGCTTCAGTCTTTCAGAGGACTGAGCATGCCGATGTTAAAACTCAGGCAAGAGTTTCTTGGTAACCACTTTTGCAGTCTCGTGTTTGGTAGGGAATGTTTTCATCCCTTCTGAGAAGGTATCTGTGAAAGCTAGTAAATATTTATAACCATACATTCCACGTTTGACTTCAGTAAAGTCTGTTTTTCAATGGACATCAGGCCTATGGCCACAAAGCCAGATCCCAGAATTCAGTTTGGTTTTTCCTTGGTTGATCTGGGCACAGGCCAGACAGTTAGCAGTTACTTGTTCCAGTAATAAATTCCGATTGGGAAGGTAAGTTCCAATTTCTTTTCTATCTAGCTAAGTTTTCATCTTTTTGGCGCTCAGATGAGTCAGTTTATGGAGGTGGTCTATTAACATTTTTGCCATTTTTATAGGCAGTATAGTCTTTCCTTGGTAGACCCAGCATTGCCGATTGGGGTCATAATCTGTACCTAGTTTTTGAACAATGTCCAAATCCATTTCATCATAGTCCCAATCTGGAGTCTTAGCTGTTTCCTTTTCAGTCAATATGCTTATAGTCAATAGTTGGGGGCCTAAAGCTGTAGTGAGATGGTCCTTCTGTGGCACTGACCACGCCCATTGGGGCGAGGCAGCGGGCAGAAAAACTGTACTCGTTACAAATGGCGCCCATGTGGCTAGTAAGAACTTCCACTTAAACATTAACAAAAGCTTCAAAAAGGGTTTTAGAAACAAAAGAACAAAGACAAACAAGCTTTCTTGGTAGAAGCATTTTTCTTGGTTGAACTCTACTTGCAAGAGACAAGCAGATTGTGTGGCTCCTTTAAGAGAGGTTTCCTGACTCAGCATAAGCAGCAAAAAACTGCATGGCTTTTAAGAAGCACTACTAACAATTTATTGGTGTGTACGAGAGCATGCAATGGCAGTGACCACATCTCCAATCTGGCAGCATGGGGCTGGATGGCAGTGTAGACCAAGGCAGAAAGCACAGCTCTCATTGCTGGAGGTAAAATAGATGCCTCCATGTTTGATAAACTGCCACAGAAACAACTATGAATTTCATTTTAGTAATGTTGTTGTTTAACAGATAAAGACTTGTGGCCAGACGAAGATAAAAATTTACAGTAAAGACAGATCCATATTAAGAATCTAAAAGTTTACAGTGTGTTTTAAAATAAGGAGACATGGAAAAAAATAAAATGGGTTTAAAAAGACAAAGAGGAACTGGGTGTAGTGGCACACGCCTTTAATCCCAGCACTTGAGAGGCAGAGGCAAGCAGATCTTGTGATTTCAAAGATGCACCTGTTGGGGCATCTGCTCTTGACAAATGGAATTTCTGTTGAAGAGTCCTTGCATTTACATGAAATTGCTGATGGAATTGCCTAGCCTGATCTAAAGATGAGCTGTAAAAAATACATTCCACCATTGTCCATTGATCAACAATGTAATTTCCTTCACTTAAGGGCCCAGGCAGGCAAACCCGTATGACCTCTAATATGATGAATATAAAAGCCTTTCTTTCTCAACCTAATTAATCTTTGTAACTCTTGTAAGAGTGAACAAACAACACTACTAATTTTAATAGGACCTGCTAATTCCAAAATTTTTACTGCATTCACCACATATGCTGAATCTGAGATCAAATTAGATGCTAATCAGCAAATTTTGAATACTTCGACTACAATTTTCAATTCCACAATTTGAGGGGAACCTGCCTGAAATTGACACAACACAGGAGGCTTATTTGCAATCATATATGCCCCACAACCAGTCTTTGAACCATCAATAAAAACATTTGTTTGGCACTCCACTAAGTGGGATTGAGGAAGTTACTTTTGGAAAAATCACAGGATGTTCCTTTAAAAATGATATTAAATCATGTTTTTGATAATGATTATCTATCGTTCCTTCAAACCCACATTGCAATATGGCCCAATTATCAATAGTGCCACACAAGATCTTAACCTGGTGACAGTAGTAAAGCACCACAAGTAGCGCTGGGGGCGGTCCAAAAATTGAATGCTTTGTTGAATTCCACTGTGAGGCAAACTAGCGACTGCTGTGGGATAACGTTCTATTGCTTTCACTGGGGAGATTTTGGGATGAATCCAAAGAAATGATCCGTCCTGACATAACAACCCAGTAGTCTGATTTTAAGTAGGGAGAGTGCAAAATGTGATAGCTTAACCTTCCTTCCATCTAGATAGAAAAGCATTTTGTAGTCTTTCCTCAACTTTACATAAGGCTTCTCTCGCTTCAACAGTCAATTGCCTAGGAGAATCAAGAGCTGGATCCCCTACTAATATATTATATAATGGTTTAATTCATAATTTGGCAACTTTAAATAACTCCTAATCCAATTAACATCTCCTAATAACTTCTGAAAGTCATTTAACGTTTTCAAATTATCCTTTCTCAACTCAATCTTTTGAGGAACAATTTGTCTTTCATACACTTTGGCTCCTAAATAATTAACAATCTTATCCTTTTGAACCTTTTCAGGAGCTATAAATAACCTTTTCCAATAATTTAACCAAATCTTCATAAGCCTGATCTAAAATTTGTTCATCCTTGGCCGCCAACAATATATCATCCATATAATAGATGCATTTCAAGGCATGAAATTTTCATCTTAATACTAGGAGTCATGCAGTGTCTATTCAAGGCTTCAACTTGGGCTACAGTAAAAGAAGCTGAAATCCCATATGTTCTCATAGACTCAGCCAAAGCCTTGATGACCTTGAAGTCTAAAAGCTCCTCATCTATTGCCTCGGGCATCCTGGAAAACCCGAAAAGCTAGACCAAGGTCAGTTTGCAATGCTCTCCACACCTCAGGGCAAAAGGATTGCCCTGTCCTTCGGCCCCACCCTTCCTCCATCTGATAAGGGGAGCCACCAATGCTTTATTCCAGGGGGATCCTCCTCCTCCTTACATCACCATTTCTCCTTCCCTTCCCCTCTCCGTTCTCTAAGGGATTGTTTCTGAACCTTTTCTACAAGGGCAAGTCCTCCTCAGAGTCTGTTTCATCCATATCAGACTCCCCTGTGCTCTTAACCTCTTCTGATCTTTCTTCTTGTAGCATTTCTATCACAGCTTGCCCCTTTTCCACTGCCTCTCTACAGCATTTCTGGTTCTCAGTGCAGCTATGCATTAACATCCAAATGGGTCTGACTCCAGGCTTTAGCATCCCTTGTTCCCAAGGGAAGTCAAGATCCCTGCCAAACTTGTCCCAGCACACTAACTTAAGGTCTCCCGAAACTGCGAAACCAAGGTGCAATGGCATCACATTCACCCAGAAACCTCTCTAATGTGCTTTTCTTTAAATTTCTTTGACAAAAGTAGCTCCTGAAGAGCCAGAAAAATTGGATGAGACTGAGATGTCCCCATTTTAAAAAATTTTACTTTCGGTTCACTAGAACCTCTTGCTCAATGCCTGAGACTTTATTGCCACTTATCCATTTGGTCCTTATTATCCCACTCTTCCTAAGGAACCTTATTGCTGCTTATTTCTACAGGCTTTATTGTCCCACCTTACCTTGAAACTTTCCAGTACTGCCCTGACTGCAAGAAGTTCTGATCTTAGTCCTGTTAAGGGCCACCAGCTATTGCTCCCAACCTCAGCCTGCAAGGAAGACACAACTCGGGCAAGATCATCTTCAAGTAGTTAATTCAGGATCCTTGAACATGCTTCTTCTTCTGACTCCAGGGAAATGCCTGCACTGGCTTAAATCCCCTTGCGCTGACAAACCCCATTGAGCCACGGGGACCCTGCAGATAGGCTGCTCTTATAGGGAAGCAAGCAAGCTCAACAACCTTGGCCCAATAAGGACGTTTTTTTTTTTTTTTTTTTTTTTTTTTTTACCATAGAGAGCGCTCACCATCTGGAAGGTGGAAGCCTGCGCCATCTTAAGGCAAGGCACTTCGTAGCGCTCTACAGCCTCGAAATATAATAATCAAACACCTAGCATACAGAATAGAGAAAGAATATTAAGAGCAATGAAGGAAAAATATAACATATAAGGGTAGACCTATCAAAATTTCACCGCAGTTCTCCATGGAAACCATCAATGCCAGAAGGTCCTGGATAGATGTTCTACAAGTATTAAGAGACCACGGAAGCGAGCCCAGGATATATAACTAGAAAAAACTCTCAGTCACTATAGATTGAGAAAACAAGTTATTTAATGACAAACCCAGATTTTCAAAATATGTATCTACAAATCTAGCCCTACAGAAACTATTGGAAGGAAAACTCCAACCCAAGGAAATTAACTATGCCCATGAAGATTGTAGGCAACAGATACTCTCACTACACCATTAAAATCTGACCACAATTCTTCACTGACCTTGAAAGGATCATATTCAACTTTATATGGAAAAACAAAAGACCCAGGATAGCCAAAACAACCCTGTGCAATAAAAAAAAAACTTCAGGAAGCATCACCATCCCTTACTTTAAGCTCTACTACAGAGCTATAGTTCTGAAACAAGCCTGGTATTGGAACAAAAATAGACATTTAGACCAATGAAATAAAATTGAAATTCCTGATATTAACCCACACACCTATGAACACCTGATTTTTGACATAGGTGCTAAATGAATACAATGGGTCGAGGACAGCATCTTCAACAAATTGTGCTGGCACAATTGGATGATGGTGTGTAGAAGCCTGCAGATAGACCCATGGCCATCACCATGCACAAAACACAAGTCCAAATGGATCACAGACCTCAACAGCAAAGTAGCCACATTGAACCTCATAGAAGAGAAAGTAGGGGTTACCCTTGAACAAATTGGTATAGGAGACCACTTCCTGAACATAACTCCAGGGGCACAGACACTGACAGCAACAATTAATAAATTGGACCTCTTCAAACTTAGAAGCTTCTGTAAGGCAAAGGACACATTGGAGAAGACCAGAAGGCTGCCCACTGACTGGGAAAAGATTTTCACCAATCCTATATCCGACAAAGGGCTGATCTCCAAAATATACAAAGAACTCAAGAAACTAGTCAACAAAACACCAAATAACACTAGTAAAAATGGGGTACAGAATCAAAGAAAGAACTCTCAATAGATGAAATCAAAAAGGCTGAAACACAACTAAGAAAGTGCTCTAAATACTTAGCTATCAGGGAAATGCAAATCAAAACAACTTTGAGAAACCATCTTTTCCACACTGTGTGACTCTTTCAGAACCACCACTGCCCTGCTAAATTCTTTTATATTTGCATTTTCTTTCCTGTAGATTCAAAAAAAAAAATCCCTAAATTATGTAACATCTGTATAACTACAGAGAACAACGATTAAGTATCTTTAGCTACAATGGCAGTCACTTTCACACTTCCTGTGTGACACTTTTTTAAAAACAAGGCCATCAGTGGTCTGGTGCCTCAACCTTGAACTACCTGTAATTCCAATACTAAGGAGCCTAAGGGAAGGAGGCAGGCAGAGTTTGAGTCCAGTCTAGGCAACATAGAAACCTCTTTCTCAAAAAAAAAAAAAAAAAAAAGAAAGAAAGAAAAGAAAAAAAAACACACACACATATTCTGAGAGACAAAGTTGCATACTGTTGTCTTCCAGCACTTAGGAAGTAGAGTCAGGAGAATCAGGACTGCAAGGTCCTTTATGGTACATAGAGAGCTAAAGATGAATGTGGACTGTATGAAACCTTGTATAAGGAAGGAAGACACCCAAAGACTGACACAAAAACTTCACCAAGAAAAAAAAATCAAATCAAATCCTTACCATCTTTCATATCTATTCTTAGTCAACAAAGTATTGCAAACAATATCCTCATTATTTTAAAAACATTTTAATATTGGGAGTATTTTGTGAACTGAAAAAATAAAAACCTCACAAAGACAACATTGAACAGCAACAAAAACAGACGTAGGATACATACACACTCACATAAATAGGACACCTCTAAAAAGAAATATCAATCCCTAACCCTAACAGGTAGATATCAAGTATCATTCTTTCTCCACGTGCACTTTAAAGATGAGTAGTGAGGTACCTGCAACCATGATATAGCAATCCTAGCTATCCCAGAATGTGAGACAGTAAAGTAGGCTACCATATAGCCATATATTCAGGAGTTCCACACCAGCCATGGCATCACCACAGAAATGAAAACAAAATTTAAAGACTTAGGTAAGTACTTTGCTGTCAGTCAGGCAAAGAATGGAACTGTTGATCCTCCATTTACTCACAATTACTTTGAGACAAATGCAGAAAAGTAAGAGAAATATATTACACCATATGCATTCCACTTTCATGAATCCACTTTTTAGCTGATCCTCCAGTGCTTAAATTCAGTGATGAATACTCAGTTAATTACAGACTAGTAAGCGGTAACATCTCTAATACGAAAAGGAACTACTGCACTTCCCCAGGTATAAATCTCAAGTCAAATTCTAAAGTGCTGCAAAATAAGTATAAACTTTAGTCCCAAAAATGACAGCAGTGGTTGCTGTGGTGGAACCAGGTGTACACACTCTAGTACCTGAGAGACAGTCAGCTGTGTCTCCTGTTGCTAATAGTAAGGGAGGTGACAGCTGAAACCCATCATTGAACTCAGCAGCTTGCTCTGAGATCAATGAGGACTTGGATAAAGTGCTTCAGAGTGGTGGCTTGGAATGTGTTCCAGAGAGTATTGTTGGAAAAGTATTGGAGACAGGTGGCACCTCAGAGCGGTTGGTTTTTTAGGACACCAGAGATTATCTGGCTGGTACACAGAAGGGAGAAAATCAACTAGAAACCACAATACAAGGGGAAACCTCTCCTGGAGTTGGATGGCTGGATTCCTTTGAATTTAATAAAAGGGAGAGGTCAAGGTGTCCATGGAGGAACAGGAATTCTGTGCAGGGCCTGGGGAAGCCCCATTCATTTCATCCTCTCGTTTCAACCCAAAGGGAGATGTGTCTTTGTGTGGAGATGAGGAAAGGGGGCAGGTGTTACTGGAAGATCTTGGAGTCTATAGCTCATGTCTAATGGTCTTTGGCCATGCATGTTATTTTGGTGACTATTTTCTTGAATTCTTTGTATATTTTGGACATCAGCCCTCTGTCAGATGTAGGGGTGTGAAGATCAATTTCCAGTCTGTGGGCTGCCGTTTGGTCTTGTCCACTGTGTCCTTTGCCTTACAGAACCTATTCAGTTTGAAAAAGTCCCACTTATTAATTGTCGATCTCATTGTATGTACTCCTGGAGTTATGTTCAGAAAGTGGTCTCCTCTACCAGTTGTTCAATGGTACCCCCCCTTTCTATTCTAAGAAGTTCCATCTGGTTGGAATTATGTTGAGCTCTTTGATCCAGTTGGACTTGAGTTTTGTGCATGGCTATAGACATGGGTCTATCTGCACTCTTATACACACCATCATCCAGTTGTGCTAGCAACATTTGTTGAAGATGCTTTCCTCCCTCCCTTTTATACTTTCAGTGTTTTGTCAAAAATCAGGTGTTTGTAGGTGTTAGGGTTAATATCAGGATTTTTTATTTGATTAAATTGGTATACCAGTCTATTTTTGTGACAATACCAAGTGGTTATCAGCCCTATAGCTCTAGAGTAGAGCATGAAGTCGAGGATGGCGATGCCTCCTGAAGAACCTTTATTGCACAGGATTGTTTTGGCTATCCTGAGTCTTTTGTTTTTTTTTCACATAATGTTGAGTATTATCCTTTTAAGGTCAGTGAAGAATCTTACTGGGATATTATGGGGAATGCATTGAATATGCAGATTGCATTTTCACAAGAACACATAAATATTAGGTTTTATAACAACAATTACTAATAAAAAGAGATAATAAAAGTGTAAGTATAGGACTATGCAGAGCTATAGTAGCATATTTGAATCTTTTTACTGAAGTTATAGTTTATCTAGACAAAAAGAATGCATCAATAACAAATAGTCCTAAGCTTTAGGAAAATTATTTCTCTCAGTCTCTACATCCCTAAGTTAATTCTAGAACTTTTTTTACTTTGGTTGCCTCTTGTTGTCTCCCATCTATGATTTGGAACAGTCATTGTCAGATGTTGAAGTTTCCATTGAAGCTATCCTACTCAGTTTTACACTGGTATAGTAGATACATTTCATTAGATTGCAAAAATTAAATAGTGTTAATTAGGACATACTTGTAATGAGTAATCAATGGGGAAATAAATATATTCTGTCTCTAGATTTAAAAAGCCTATAAATTTGGGGAAAGTATTTAACTCCATGGTCAGAGGCTGTAGCTTCCACTGTATAGAAAAACATATGAAACCATCAATGAATATTAATCCAAGAAATTGCTTAAAAACAGGGGGCCCCTTGAGGAACACTATGGGCCAGGTCAATCCACAGAGGATATTTAAAATAAGTAGTCAAACAAAGGTGGGGCAATGGAAGGGGTATGTATGAATGGAAAACAGAAATTACTTCCTCTAATGCCAAAGTCACTTCATAACTGCACATACTATCTGCCTTCCTGCTCCCCATAGCTGCACTTACTCCCTTCCTTCAGAGTGCATGCAAACCTGTCTAGGCCAAATCTATTGTTATTTAGATAGGAGACAATCATCATCAAGACACAGGCATCCTGTAGCAGGAAAGGTAATATCTTAAGGACAAAAGGATTTATTGGAGCTCAATGAACTCATGAAAATTTGGAAGGCATACCCATATACCGGTTGAGAAAAGTCAGACTGGCAGACTAAATTCCAGGACTGCCAAAGCACACAGAAGCCATGTAAGGATGTAGATGTTGAGATCTACTTTTAACTGCTTGGTGAAAGTGAAAATGTTTAATCCCAGGACAAAGGAGGCAGCCTGATTTTCTGAGGTTGAGGCCAGCCTCAGAATTCCAGGGTTGCACTGATAAACCTGTTTTGACAACAAAAAACAAAACAATACAAATCAGATAAAGTAAGAATCAGATCCACTTTCTAGTGGTAGCCAGCATGTATACAGGGTATTGAAGGAGGAAGCTCTCCCTCTTTGGCTGCTAACCCTTGCTCTGCCTACCAAATATATTCGTTTACTACCATCAGAGCCCATGTCTTTGTAATTTTGGTATATAATGACCAGCTGAGACATCCATCCTGATAAACTAAAAAACTTCTGTACTCCTAAGATTCCCAGTGGTAGGCAACCATTGTTGGACTAACTAGATCACAGCTTGTGAGACATTATAATAAATCCACTTTCTACATATATGGTGAGATTCATCATACATTCCGTTTCTTGTAGAGAACATTGAATAATGCACTTGGTTTTTGTTGGGAGCTGGCCTTGAGTCACATCCTCTTGCAGAATTACTTACACCTTAAAACTCTAATTGAGCCTTATCTTGGTAAAACAGAAAACTCCTTAAACAAGCAGTCTGTGTCACTAACCCCAGGAACTGAGGTGAACCAGTCAGCAGGAACTGAGATAAGAAGACATTTATGGTCTGAGGTTTATGGCCTGGGACATTACCAGAGCCCCCGATTGGGCACAGTTACCCCTCCCCACTTCCTCCCTGCTTTGCTTTAAAAGCCTCTCTTTGGCCTAATAAAAGTGAGACCTTGACAAACCATTGCTTGGTCTCATTCCTTCTTTCTCACCCATTTATTTTCAGGTTCTAGCCCACCTCGACCCACAAATAACATGGTTCATCTGGTCGGGGTAGGTTTTTGTTTTGTTTTCTTTTTTATCTTATCAGTGAAGATGTATTGGCTTACAATAGTGCTCACAAATACATACTTCCTATTTCAATTCGTCTGCAAATATTCAATTTTTTCCATGAAGACTACTCTTTTCATTATTATGCATTTGCCAAGTGTTTGCTCTCAGTTTCAGGGATAAAACTCTACATCCATGGAGCCATCATCCAGCTATCTGACAGGAGAAAGACATATTATCTTTTTTTTTTTTTTTTTTTTTTTTTAATCTGGTTCCTGCTTTTCTTTCCTGATTGTCTGAAGTTCCCAAGACAACCAGGTAAAAAAGTTACTTTAGTTCACATAAATTCAGTGTTAAACCAAATAACAAATATCAATTTTTGTATCCCTAAATCTCTGTGTAGTAAATAAATATTCTGAGCTCCCATCCAACTTGTTCACCAAGAATAACTTAATCCACTTAAGTAAGTGCCACTGTGTCTAGGAGGAAGAAAGGAAAATTCCTGTGAACTGCAGGAAGATAGCAGGGGTCAGCTATAGAACAAGTGTTATATAAATGCACATCTCTGCTGACATAGAAAAGTCTTTGTCAGTGGTAGAAGGCAATCAGGACCCATTGTAATGTGTCCTAAAGCACTCTGCATCCAGCTGTGAGGTACTCTTTTCACTAAGGCTTACTAGCCAATCAGACCCCAAGGTGACCTGCCTGTCAGAAGAAGTACAGAGCCATTCTGGCCTGGATTTGAAGAGAAACTGGAGGCAGTGGTTGTGTGTACTGTGCTTTTAGGATGGGCAAATTGGAAAACCACAGCATGGTGAGTGAGGGTCTGCTGTCCTCATATGGGTAGTGGGAGATGGTGAGGTATGGGATCCAGTGTGGAGGGTATTTCCTGAGTGTCATACAGTCCATAAAATTCCCAGAAGTGAGAGGCAGGCCTCTAAATAACTGTTCCATGGGCTGTATCTGCTATGAGCACTGGGAGCAGGAAGGTGTGTGTAGAAGCATCTATTTAGTCAACTTCTACATACTTTTGGTGCACCCAGAGGCCTTTTAGGTAAGTATCTTTTAGAAGGTCAGCACTTTGCATTTTAATTTTATGTGTAAGATACATTTATTGGTAATTTTCTGCAGGTTGTAAAAGACATCTCATGTAAGGGTAGCACTTCACTAGTGATCTACAGGAGTAAATTTGTAACACAAAGGATTTACAAATACTTTGGAGATAGTATGTCTCAAAAAGTAGAATTTAACTGAGGTAGGACTGCCTCTAAAACACACAAAGCTAAGTGTATGCTGACCAGACCTGATAGAATTTTGAATCCCAAATACACATTTGTTCACCATGATTTTCCAGACTTTTGACTCCAAACCATTACAAAGAAACCACTCCTGTTTTATAACAGCATGTAGTCCCTTGCTGATATAAAAAAAAAAAAAAAAAAAAAAAAAAAAAAAAAAAAAAAAAAAAAAAAAGAAAACACACACCAAAAAAAAAAAAAAAAAAAAAAAAAAAAAAAAAGGCCCATAACCGGCTGCTCACAGAGATACTAATGTCCACAAGCAACCTTTAGGCCCAGTATGCCATATAGTTGCAGTTTTCTTCTCCAGAAAAGCATAGTTCTACCAGATTGTCAATAGGACACCAGATTTTAAAAAGTAAACCAACAATGTATGAGAGGCCAGATAAAGCACAGCTTTCATTTAGGCTCTCAGGCAGGCATGACGAACATTCTTGGGAGAGATAGTCACAGCCTTGTCTAGGCTTTGGGAGCTTTCCCTAAGGCCCTGGTGTATTAACCATAAAAAAAAGTACCTTGTCCAAAATCAGGTATTTGCTGGGGATAGCTGGTAATTGTTTGGAACAAAGCCTTTGTGGACAGGTTATTTCAGGTCTGTAGATCTAAACTATATAGAAATATGTTTCTCAGTCCCAAGGCCACTGTGGGCTTAGTCAGTAAAAATCATGAGATACCTTGTGTTCCCCTTGTGTGGCATTGTTTTAGCGGTCTTCTCCTGAGTTTGTCCCATTGAATGAGTTTCTACTGACTTCAAGGAATTCTCCTGTTTCCTTCCCTTTCCTTCCTGGAAGTAGTGTACAGCAGTCTATTCTCCTTATGAAGCTTACTTGGCATGGGAAACTTCTCCCCTTCTCCCCATCCCCATCCCAGCTTTTTTTTTTTTTAATATTTTCTACCTTCTACATTTACCAATACCTTCACCTCAGGATCCTACATGTGAAGCAGGTCCATCAGTTTCAGGTATCTGATGTCCTTACGAAATAGTATTTTGAACACTGTCTAATCCTCTCATCTTGCTTAGTAGCTAGACATTGAAATTGTTCAATGTGTAAAATGGAGCTTGAACTTAAAAAGCCATTTAAGAAGGATAGAATATATGAAATGCAAAAATATTTCTAGGCTGGTTCCTGTTCTTGTATTTTCTAAGATGGATACATGTTATGTTAGATGTATTTGTTTTTATAGATCTCCACTGTGGGTGAAGTGATTTTTCCCTTGGAAAGCATATTAAGGCTAGAACAGACTGTTAGAAGAATGTTTATGAGGCAAGCTCTTATGTTGATGCAGGTGGCATTAGTTGCAATCTGTTGCTCTCCAAACAATGGCCTTGCTGTGTTCTGTACTATTCCTTCAAAATTCTTAAATTACTGTAACACCTCAGAAATTTAAAATTTCCATTATTGTCAGGTAGTGAACTATCCAGTGCTGTCACAGGAAAAGTATTCACATGTAGAGGATTGCCTCTGCTTTCAGATTAGAATAAGCAAAATTATTTACACTGAAGGAGGATTCAGGGTAAGCAACCAGGTGCTGGAGTCACCACTATGAAAAAAAAGGAGCTGACTGTGGTAGGGGGAGTGATTTTGTAATTTCCCATCATGCTAGAGACTACACTACTTTGGGGGAAATCTTGGAGTAAATATGAACACAGGAGACCGGCCTATCCACATGGGACCGATTGTAATTCTCAACTGCTTTGCCTCTGACCCCAATCTACAGTCCTCTGCTGGAGTCTAAGTCCCCTCCCAGAGACCTGCCTATCTCTGCGGGACCACTCTGAGTTTCTGCAGGCATCTTCTACTAGATCTTCAACCCTGAACCCATCCCTGAGTCCCTGTCTGCTGAGAGACATCCTATAGAGCTTGGACCACCGAGAGCTACAGATATTGAAACTCTGACCCACATAAGCCCAACGGGGAAGCACCATAGAAAGATGGAGAGAAAACACAAACACCTATTGGAAGAAGACGGCGATACAAGAAAATATCTAACAACAGAAGGCAAACATGAAACCACCAGAATCTAAGGAATCTACCCCAACTAGAATGGAACACATCAAAAAAGCAGAGGAAGCAGAAGGGGACGACTTAAAAATTACTGTCAAAAAATGCTGGAGGATGTGAGAAAATCGCTTAAAGAAATGGAAGAAAAAATAAAAAAAAAGGGGGAATAAATGAAAAAAATTACTTAAGGAAAGAAAAGAAAGTACAGAAACCAAGAAAAAACAATCAAGCAGGTGACAGAAATGGTTCAAGACTATAAAACTCAAATAGAGAAAATAAAGGCAACACAAACCCAAGTAATGCTGGAAATAGAAAAACTGGGCAAAAGATTGGGAACTACAGATGCAAGCATAACCAACAGAATTCAAGAGATGGAAGAGAGAATCTCAGGTGCAGAAGATAAACTAGGAGAAAGATTCATCAACCCAAGAAAATCATAAACCCAACAAATCCTTAACAAAAAATATCCAGGAAATGTGGGACAATGTGAAATGGTCAAACCTAAGTATAACAGGCATAGAGGAAGTTGAGGAACACCAGCTCAAAGGTGCCGAAAACATATTCAACAAAATCATCGAGGAAAATTTTCCCAATCTCAAGAAGGACATGCCCATGAAAGTACACGAAGCATACAGAACAACAATAGGCTGGACAAAAGAAAAAAGACCCCTCAACATATAATAACCAAAACACATAGCATTCAGAAAAAAGAAAGAATATGAAGAGCAGTGAACGAAAAAGGACAGGTAACATATAAAGGCAGAACTATCAAAATTACACCTGATTTCTCCCTGGAAACCCTCAATGCCAGAAAGTACTGGATAGATGTTCAGGGCCAGAAGAGTCAGTGCAGAATTCTACCAGATATACAAGGAAGAAATAATACCACAACTCCTCAAATTGTTCCACAAAATAGAAACAGAAGTTTCACAGCAAAACTCTTTTATAAGGCCATAATAACCTTGGTACCCAAACCTCACAAAGACATAACAAAGAAAGAAAACTACAGACCAATACCCTGATGAACATCGATGCAAAAATACTCAATAAAATAATGACAAACCGAATTCAAGAATACAACGATCTAACTTTCTGATTACTTCACTATTCAAATCTGTCTTTTTCTACTCAAGGAAGAGTAGAGTCTGAATCCACCTTGTTGGTGTTAAAATGTCTCTTTGATTCATTATTTATTTATTTATTTAAATAAATGTTGATATCATTTCATTAACTCTCTAGGGGTGAATCATGGGAAATTATCTCTTTATTCCTTCATTTTATTGTTCAAATGTATGATTAAGAAATGAAAGACTCTTCAGTATTGAGCAATCGTTTAGGCTTCACGTATAAAACACCATCCACTTGTTTAATCTTTATTCATTTAATTATGAAAATCTGTCATTATGGATTCAGTGGTCACTGGAATTTTGAGCCTCCTTATGGGAGTCCATCGTGCCAGGCCATCACATCATCTACACTTACTTATTTAACTGTTAAACTAGGAAATTAAATAATAATTCATCATTTAATTAACATATTTAAAATACACGTAATGTGATGGACCATAAGTTCCTTTTGGAGTCAGATCCTGGGAGTTGGTGATGTAACATCATCTCATTACTTCATCATTTAGCTATGTAAATAGATCATTATATCAGCGATAGTTTTAGGACTTTGGTGCCACCTCGTCACTGTTAATATAAAACACCAACTAATTATCAATTTAAATTTTTAAATAAATCATTATTCCAGGAAGAGATCAGTCTGAATACTCCATGTGTGATTTATCTGTGTCCCACCCTGTCATTATTTAATCGTTTTTCATAATATATTAAGTATTTAAATCGATGAGGATGTTGTTCTTTTTGACTGGAGTCTGGCCATTTCTCCCTGGGAGTTAATCCCAGGGCATTATTTAATTATCTAAGTACTACTTCCTTGAAAATCACTGGAGTTTGGTTCCACCTTATGAAAGTTAAGTATGCAGGACTATCCAATTATAAACTTATATTATTGGGTAAGTTGTGATGATGTCATCGGTCCTTTGGCTGCTGTGTGATTGACACAGCAGGAGATCGGTAACAGAAGCAGTGCCCAGAGAATGAGAGACACAGCATTACCCAGTGATTAGTGATCACATAATTGTAGATTTTTGACAATCGAAAGATTACGCGATTTTAAAAAAGCTGTGTTGTTTCGCTTCATCAGTTTCTGAGACCTTGCAAAAGAACTGACCCTTGAAGGACACAGTTACCACCGATTTTAAAAATGGAATAACTGAATAATCTCTTGATCATGGAATCTCATCTAATGAACACTGTGGGGCTGATAACAGCATACACCACCAACAATAAATAACTCTACGTAACCATATTAGAAAGCAGGGTACAGGACTTAATAGAGAACTATGAATTGAGGAATCCAAAGTGACTGAAAAAAACATAAGACACTGCTCAAAATCCTTAGTCATCAGCCAAAGGCAAATCGAAACAACTTCGAGAAACCATGGGATCAAGCTCCTGTAAAGGAAAGAGAATGAAGAGGAGCTTTTTTATTTTCAATAAAGAGAAAAGGATTATGGTAGAGGCGGTTCCTGGTATTGTTTCCATTGTAGAAATTAGAAAATTGAAGCATAGAAAACAGGTTTAAAATCCTCATCAATGGACTTGAATGGCATAATGATGCTTTCGTTTTCATGCTTTTGTCACTCTAGGTATGTTGTAGATTGAGAGACTGGTAAATATGTAGAACTCAAAAGAAAGAGCCCTGCTTTGTTTTTGTGAAAAAATCCGTGAGGCTGTAAGGTTAGTTCATCGGTGGGTATGCTATTTTTAGAATGTGTGAGGGGCACTAGAATGTGACAGAATGTTGGATCATAAATGTTGCCTGGCAACCCTGCTTGCATTCTGTATCCTGGTTTCATGGGCCAAGGCCCAGAGAGCAGCTTCGAGAAAGAGTTATCATGGGACATTACAGTCTCCCAAGATAACTGTCTCCTAAAACTTTTCATGACAGCATTTGATTCGCTAACCAAGTCATAGCCAAATCCATGGAAGTTTGCCTACAGCCTTTACTGGTTACCAAATTCAAGATTACCTAATTATCGGAGAACATAGTCTGTGGAGAAACAGTTCCAAGGCTTATGTTTATGGATGGTCTCTCTCCTGAGAAGCAAAACTATGGAACAAAAGATAATAAGACTCATAATTACTAATCAAAAGGTGAGTTTTCCATTGTTGACTTCGTTCAGGAAGGTGAAAATCCATTTCTCACTTTGGACTTAGCGATTATTGGATTTCAGTCTATCTCTTTGGGGCAGCCGTCCAACATTAAATATGTGATATCTTCTAAAAACCCTGCATACACAATGACAGTTCAGCATTTAAACATTTTACTACTCAACTCTGCGATTAAATAAGTGATTAACCTGGGAGTTTCACACAATCATGTGGGAGTCAACTGAGAGACAATTATGTCGAGTATGACATTTCATCCTCTGATTATATTGTTATTTGATTATTAAAATAGGACATTAGATAATCCATGATCAGTGGATTGT
Organism: Phodopus roborovskii; assembly: GCF_943737965.1. NCBI lineage: Eukaryota > Metazoa > Chordata > Mammalia > Rodentia > Cricetidae > Phodopus > Phodopus roborovskii. The sequence continues at coordinate 49,766 of NW_026125758.1, forward strand.
GGTTCCATGATGTGGCAGGCAATTATTTCAGACCAACTAAATACCAATTATGTAGTTAAAATCTTTAATCACGACAGCATCGTTCACAGGTCTGGTTTGAAGCCTCCTTAGGGAAGTGGATGATGTTACATGAACTCATTATTTGATTATATAATAATAGAAAACAATGATTATATCACCCGTGAGACCTGGAATTTGGTGCCACAGATCATCTAATTACAAGATTAACGTATTTGAATGGACCTTTCGTGTTAATACCCAAGATAATGTAAATATATGTATAGTTATGTAAACCCAAAATCCTCCATTCCATGAAGGGACCTGTAAAGCTCCCTCTTGTGGCGTTAATGTGCAATATCATCACATTTTATGATTCATTGTTTCAATTGATGATGATGACATCCTTCATGAATGGAGTCTGGCCATTCTTCCCTCTCAGTAAATGCTACATCACCTCTTTCTTGTGACAGTTAGCTATTACCGACTTATTTATTTAATTCTTTAAATTATGTAAACGACAGACAGTGCCATCACCGAATACGGTTAGGGTGCAAATAACTGTCAGGGACAAGGTTAGGAAAGTTGTAGACCTGGGCAGAGCATTTTATGAATGTTCTATGCATCTCCCAGAGTACTAGTGATGCTGGATGATTGAGTACAGAAGATTGCGTGGTGCCCTCCGAGAAGTACAAGGACTTCACCAAGGCCGGAATGGTGGTATTGTTGTTGACTACCTGCCCTTCCTCCACGTCTTCACATCTGATGTGATCTACGATGAGAAGACCTAGAGGCACAAGGAGGTCAGCACCATCACTGAGAACTCTAAAGTGGGTGACAACCCAGAACATGCAAGAACATCTCTTAGCTATGCTGGTGATGTCCCTGCTGCAGCCATCTTTTCAGCTGATACCAACCTTTTGGCTACTACTGCTAAGCTAGGAATGGGCACATTAGCTCAGGTCCTGCCACACCACAACAAAGATTCAGGCGCTTGTATGATGTCAGGCCAAGAGAATTCATCAGGCAAGACAGTATGATTATCTGAGAATGACCTTATGGAATTTTAAAAATCCTTGATGACAGCATAGTTTTTCTTAACTGGAAAGTCTGCCCAGGAATTGATGATACAAAAAAGGTCAATGACTTACATATGTAAATATGTAATTATTAAATTGTTTCACTATATAATCTGTGATCCCTGAAGTTTGGTGCCACCTTTTGTGACTCAAGTGTGACAGACAATCTACCTATCTGATTATTTCATTATTCAAATCTCTTTTTCTACTCCAGGAAGAGTGGAGTCTGGATCCACCTTGTTGGTGTTAAAGTGTCTCTAGTGATTACATTTTTTATTTCTTTATTTAAATCAATGTTGATATCATTTCGTTATCTCTCTAGGTGTGAATCATGAGAAATTATCCATTTATTGCTTCATTTTATTGTTCAAATGTATGATTAAGAAATGAAAGACTCTTCAGTATTGAGCAATCGTTTAGGCTCCATGTATAAAACACTATCCTATTGTTTAATCTTTATTCATTTAATTATGAAAATCTGTCATTATGGATTCAGTGGTCACTGGAATTTTGAGCCTCCTTATGGGAGTCCATTGTGCCAGGCCATCACATCATCTACACTTACTTATTTAACTGTTAAACTAGGAAATTAAATAATAATTCATCATTTAATTAACATATTTAAAATACAGGTAATGTGATGGACCATAAGTCCCTTTTGGAGTGAGATTCTGGGAGTTGGTGATGTAACATCATCTCATTACCTCATCATTTAGCTATGTAAATAGATCATTACATAAGAGATAGTTTTAGGACTTTGGTGCCACCTTGTCACTGTTAATATAAAACACCAACTAATTATCAATTTAAATTTTTAAATAAATCATTATTCCAGGAAGAGATCAGTCTGAATACTCCATGTGTGATTTATCTGTGTCCCACCCTGTCATTATTTAATCGTTTTTCATAATATATTAAGTATTTAAATCGATGAGGATGTTGTTCTTTTTGACTGGAGTCTGGCCATTTCTCCCTGGGAGTTAATCCCAGGGCATTATTTAATTATCTAAGTACTACTTCCTTGAAAATCACTGGAGTTTGGTTCCACCTTATGAAAGTTAAGTATGCAGGACTATCCAATTATAAACTTATATTATTGGGTAAGTTGTGATGATGTCATCGGTCCTTTGGCTGCTGTGTGATTGACACAGCAGGAGATCGGTAACAGAAGCAGTACCCAGAGAATGAGAGACACAGTGTTCCCCAATGATTACTGATCACATAATTGTAGATTTTCGATAGTCGAATGATTACACAATTTAAAAAAACTGTATTTTTTCACATCATCAGTTTCTGAGAGCTTGCAACAGGACTGACCCATGGAGGAAACAGTCACCACCAATTTTAAAAACGGAATAACTGAATAATCTCTTGATCAGGGAATCTCATCTCATGAACTCTGTTGGGCTGATAACATGACACACCACCAACAATAAATAACTCTAAGAAACCATGTTAGAAAGCGGGGTACAGGACTTAGTAGAGAACTATGAACTGAGGAATCCAAAATGACTGAAAGAAACATAAGACACTGCTCAAAATCCTTAGTCATCAGCCAAATGCAAATCTAAACTACTCCGAGAAACCATGGGATCAAGCTTCTGTAAAGGAAAGAGAATGAAGAGGAGTTTATTTTATTTTCAATAAAGAGAAAAGGATTATGGTAGAGGCGGTTCCTTGTATTGTTTCCATTGTAGAAATTAGAATATTGAAGCATAGATAACAGGCTTAAAATCCTCATCAATGGACTTGAATGGCATAATGATGCTTTCGTTTTCATGCTTTTGTCACTCTAGGCATGTTGTAGATTGAGAGACTGGTAAATATTTAGAACTCAAAAGAAAGAGCCCTGCTTTGTTTTTGTGAAAAAATCAGTGAGGCTGTAAGTTTAGTTCATCGGTGGGTATGCTATTTTTAGCATGTGTCAGGGGCACTAGAATGTGACAGAATGTTGGATCATAAATGTTGCCTGGCAACCCTGCTTGCATTCTGTATCCTGGTTTCATGGGCCAAGGCCCAGAGAGCAGCTTCGAGAAAGAGTTATCATGGGACATTACAGTCTCCCAAGATAACTGTCTCCTAAAACTTTTCATGACAGCATTTGATTCGCTAACCAAGTCATAGCCAAATCCATGGAAGTTTGCCTACAGCCTTTACTGGTTACCAAATTCAAGATTACCTAATTATCGGAGAACATAGTCTGTGGAGAAACAGTTCCAAGGCTTATGATTATGGATGGTCTCTCTCCTGAGAAGCAAAACTATGGAACAAAAGATAACAAGACTCATAATTACTAATCAAAAGGTGAGTTTTCCATTGTTGACTTCGTTCAGGAAGGTGAAAATCCATTTCTCAGTGTGGACTTAGCGAATATTGGATTGCAGTCCATCTCTTTTGAAGCAGCCGTCCAACATTAAATATGTGATATCTTCTAAAACCCTGCATACACAATGACATTTAAGCATTTAAAAAATTTACTACTCAACTCTTCGATTAAATCAGGGATGAACCTGGACGTTTCACAAAATCATGTGGGAGTCAAGTGAGAGTCACTTGTGTCGAGCATGGCAGACTATTATATCCTCTGATTATGTTGTTATTTGATTATGAAAATAGACATTTGGTAATCCATGATCGGTGGATTGTGGTTCCACGATGTGAGAGGAAATTATTACAGACCACCTAAATATCTTTAAATTATTCATGACAGACTCGTTCATGGGTCTGGTTTGTAGCCTCGTTAGTGAAGTGCATCATTTTACATGAACTCATTATTTGATTATTTAATAACATAAAACAATGATTGTATCACCCATGAGACCTGGAATTTGGTGCCACAGATCATCTAATTACATGATTAACATATTTAAATGGACAATTGGTGTTATTACCCAGGATAATATAAATATGTGTATACTTATGTAAACCAAAAATCCTTCATACCATGAAGAGTCATGTAAAGCTCCCTCTTGTGGCGTTAATGTGCAATATCATCACAATTTATGATGCATTGTTTCAATTGATGATGATGACATCCTTCATGAATGGAGTCTGGCCATGCTTCCCTCACAATTAAATACTACATCACCTCTTTCTTGTGACAGTTAGCTATTACCGACTTATTTATTTAATTCTTCAAATTATTTAAACGACAGAATATGCCATCACCGATTATGATCAGGGTTAAAATATCTGCCAAGGACAAGGTTAGGAAAGTTGTAGACCTGGGCAGAGCATTTTCTGAATGATCTATGCATCTCCCAGAGTACTAGGGATGCTGGATGATTGAGTCCAGAAGGTTGCACGGTGCCCTCCGAGAAGTACAAGGACTTCACCAAGGCTGGCATGGTGGTCTGTGTGTTGACTACCTGCTCTTCCTCCACATCTTCACATCAGTTGTGATCTAAGAAGAGAAGAACTAGTAGCACAAGGAGGTCAGCATCATCACCGAGACCTCGCAAGAGGATGACGACCCAGAACACGGAAGAACATCTCTCTCTCAGTATGCTGGTGATGCCCCAGCTATAGCCAACTTTTCATCTGATACCAACCTTTTGGCTAGTACTGCTAAGACTGGAATGGGCCGATTATCTCAGGTCCTGCAGCACCACAACAGAGATTCAGGCGCTTGTGATGATGTCAGGCCAAGAGAATTCATCAGGTTAGACAGTATGATTATCTGAGAATGAATCTTTAGAATTTTAAAAATCCGTGATGACAGCATTGTTTTTCTTATCTTGCAAGTCTGTCCATGAATTGATGATACAGAAAAGGCCAATGACTTACATTTGTAAATATGTAATTATTAAATTGTTTCATTATATAATCTGTGAACCCTGATGCTTGGTGCCACCTTGTGTGACTCAAGTGTGACAGACGATCTAACTATCTGATTATTTCAATATTCAAATCTGTCTTTTTCTACTCCAGGAAAAGTGGAGTCTGGATCCACCTTGTTGGTGTTAAAGTGTCTCTTGTGATTTCATTATTTATTTATTTATTTAAATCAACGTTGGTATCATTTTGTTATCTCTCTAGGGGTGAATCATGAGAAATTATCTCTTTATTCCTTCATTTCATTGTTCAAATCTATGATTAAGAACTAAAAGACTCTTCAGTATTGAGCAATCGTTTAGGCTCCACGTATAAAACACCATCCAATTGTTTAATCTTTATTCATTTAATTATGAAAATCTGTCATTATGTATTCATTGGTCACTGGAGTTTTGAGCCTCCTTATGGGAGTCCATCATGCCAGGCCATCCCATCATCTAATACTATACTTATTTCCTTAACTGTTAAACTAGGAAATTAAATAATAATTCATCATTCAATTAACGTATTTAAAATACAGTTAATGATATGGACCATAAGTCCCTTTTGGACTCAGATTTTGGGAGTTGATGATGTAACATCATGTAATTACTTCATCATTTAGCTATGTAAATAAATAAATCTTTACATCAGAGGTAAGATTAGGACTTTGGTGCCACCTCATCAGTGTTAATATAAAATGCCAACTAATTAATTATCAATTTAATTTTTTAAATAAATCATTATTCCAGGAAGAGATCAGTCTTACTACTCCATGTGGAATTTAGGTATGCACCACCCTGTCATTATTTAATCATTTCTCATTATATGTTAATTATTTAAATCGATGAGGATGTTGTTCTTTTTGCCTGGAGTCTGGCCATTCCTCCCTGGGAGTTGATCATGTGGTGTTATTTAATTATCTAAGTACTACTTCCTTGAAAATCACTGGAGTTTGGTTCCACCTTATGAAAGTTAAGTATGCAGGACCACCTTATGAAACCTAAGTAAGCAGTACCCAGAGAATGAGTGAGACTGTGTTCCCCAAAGATTACTGATCACATAATTGTAGATTTTTGACAGTCGAATGATTAGACAATTTAAAAAAAAACTGTATTTTTTCACATCATCAGTTTCTGAGATCTTGCAACAGGACTGACCCATGAAGGACACAGTCACCACCGATTTTAAAAATGGAATAACTGAATAATCTCTTGATCAGGGAATCTCATCTAATGAACTATGTCGGGCTGAGAATATGACACACCACAAACAATAATTAACTCTAAGTAACCATATTAGAAAATGGGGTAGAGGACTTAATAGAGAAGAGGAGTTTATTTTATTTTGAATAAAGAGAGAAGGATTATGGTAGAGGCGGTTCCTTGTATTGTTTCCATTCTAGAAATTAGGAAATTGAAGAATAGAAAACAGGTTTAAAATCCTCATCAATGTACTTGAATGGCATAATGATGCCTTCATTTTCATGCTTATGTCACTGTAGGCATGCTGTAGCTTGAGAGACTCATAAATATGTAGAACTCAAAAGAAAGAGCCTTGCTTTTTTTTTGTGAGAAACTCAGTGAGGCTGTAAGGTTCATTCATCGGTGGGTATGCTACTTTTAGCATCTGGGAGGGGCACTAGAATGTGAGAGGATGTTGGACCATAAATGTTGCCTGGCAACCCTGCTTGCATTCTGTATCCTGGTATCATGGGCCAAGGACCAGAGAGCAGCTTCGAGAAAGTGTTATCATGGGACATTACAGTCTCCCAAGATAACTGTCTCCTAAAACTTTTCATGACAGCATTTGATTCGCTAACCAAGTCGGATCCAAATTTCTGGAAGTTTGCCTACAGTTTTACTGGTTACCAAATTCAAGATTAACTAATTATCAGATAACTTAGTCTGTGGAGAAACAGTTCAAAGGCTTCTGTTTATGGATGCTCTCTCTCCTAAGACATAAAACTATGGAACAAATGATAATAAGACTCACAATTATTCATCAAAAGGTGAGTTTTCAATTGTTAACTTCCTTCAGGAAGGTGATAATCCATTTGTTAGAGTAGACTTATAACATGGTTAAATTAGGATCAGGATAAACAAATAGCCCGAATAGATGTTTATTCAGGGAGAAATAACTTACAACCAAGACAGATGAACACCAGGAAATTCAACCCAATCCTCTCCTGTCCGAGTCACGCCAGCAAGAGAGCCTTTCCTCGCTCTCCTTCCGACCTCCTTCCACAGGTCACTCCGCCCATGGCTCCACCCCCAATGGGCATAGTCAGTGCCACAGAACTATCTCATTACAATTCCCATTTTAATCTAAAGAAAAGATTTAGGCTTAATACAAAACTATATACAAAACAGTGAATAACAAGTATGATCTAACAAAAGGAAAATCGATAACAAAATGACCTACATATCTAGTCCTAGGGTGAGGGCATAGTGGAGTTTACAATAGGGTTGTCCTAAGCTGGAAAATGTAAGTCTAGTACCTAATATATCTAACTAGGAAGAGAGAATAATAGTTGTGATAGTATAATCTTCAACCTCATCAAGACCTGAGAAGGAAATTAACAATACTAGAGTAGACAGGAAATGTGGATAGACAACTTCCAAATGGTGCAGCAAGGACAGAAACAGCAAGCCACCTGAACAGTCACCCAAAGTCTCACAGCAACGTTGGTACACCCAGATTTGGCTAAGGCCAAGAGATCTTGACAGACTACAACAATAGCAGGGAGGTAGAATGGCTGTCTTACCCTGACTTGGCAAGGTCAAGCAGTCTTCTATATTTGTCTCCTGCAAGCACATAGGACTACATGTCCAAATAAGTGGTCAATGTGGGGGCAATTCTTTGCCAAACAGGCCATTAGCTGAGGTGAGATTGTACTCCAGCAGGAGCAACAACAGTGTCCAACATATTTTTGGGGAAAGTGCACGGTGCTATCAGGAGCAACAGTGTCTCATGTCAATGGAGTACTAATATTAAAACATTTAAATGCCATGTTCTGCATGTCTATGAAGTGATTGAAGATTAAGCATCTATATCTGAATAATCTCATACGTACAGGAAACATGAGTGAAGATAATCTGTATTACTCAGGAACTAGCTAAAAAGACTGATTAAAACTTCACTTAGTAAAGCAGGAACAAATACATATCAATATAACTATTTACATATACATACATGTAAATCGCTAAAATAGAGGTACAGTATAAGTGTCAAGAGAAGAGGTAGAAATATAAAGAGCAGCAAGATAAATATCCCAAATTGTATCAATATACAAAATTTCTTGAATATAAAAAGAGTATAGATACATAGAATATGGTAAAAAATAATGTGCATAAAACATTGTAAGTGGAAAGATTTAAAACAATATAACAAAATATAAACTTAATTATTGCACCAAACTTCAGGGATCACAGATTATATAATGAAAGAATTTAATAATTACATCTTTAAATATGTAAGCCGTTGACCTTTTATGTATCATCAATTCCTGGGCAGACTTGCCAGGTATGAAATTGTATGCTGTCATCACACATCTTTAAAATGCCATCAGTTATTCATCAGATAATCATATTGTCTTGCCTGATGAATTCTGTTGGCCTGACATCATCACAAGCGCCTGAATCTCTGTTGTGGTGCGGCAGGATGTGAGATAATGGGCCCAATCCTGGCATAGCAGTAGTAGCCACAATGTTGATAACAGCTGAAAAGATGGCTGCAGCAGGGGCATCACCAGCATACCTGAGAGAGAGATGGTCTTCCATGTTCTGAGTCGTCATCCTTTTGCCAGGTCACAGTGATGGTGCCGACCTCCTAGTGCCACTCCTTCTCATGGTAGATCACAACCGATGTGAAGATGTGGAGGAAGAGCAGGTAGTCAACACCCAGACCACCATGCCGGCCTTGGTGAAGTCCTTGTACTTCTCGGTTGGCACCGTGAAACCTTCTGGACTCAATCATCCAGCATCCCTCGTACTCTGGGAGATGCATAGATCATTCAGAAAATGCTCTGCCCATGTCTACATCTTTCCTAACCTTGTCCCTGACAGATATTTGCACCCTAACTGGAAACGGTGATGTCATTGTCGTTCGTTTACATAATTTAAAGAATTTAATAAATCAGTAATAGCTAACTGTCAGAATAAATAGGGGATGTAGCATTTTACTGGCAGGGAAGCATAGTCAACTCCAGTCATGAAGGATGTCATCATCATCAATTGAGTCAATGAATCAAAAAATGTGGTGATATTGCACATTAAATCCACAAGAGGGAGCATTACAGGTCTCTTCATGGAATGGAGGATTGTTCTTTACATAGCTATACAAATATTTACATTATCTTCGCGAATAACACAGATTGTCAACTTAAACACATTAATTATGTAATTAGATGATCTGTGGCACCAGATTCCAGGTGTCATGGATGATATAATCATTGTTTTATATAATTAAATAATCAAATAATGTGTTCATGTAACATCATCCACTTCCCTTAGGTGGCTCCAAACCAGGCTCATGAACGATGCTGTCGTGATTAATTTAAATATTTTGACTACATAATTGATGTTAAGATGGTCTATAATATTTGCCTCCCATAGCACATCACCACAATCCACTGATAATGGATTATCTAATGTCCTATTTTAATAATCAAACAACAACACAATCAGAGGATGAAATGGTCTGCCATACTCCACACAATTGACTCTCAGTTGACTCCCCCATGATTGTGGGAAACTCCCAGATTCATCCCTTATTTAATCACAGAGCAGAGTAGTAACATGTTTAAATGCTGAACTGTCATTGTGTATGCAGAGTTTTTAGAAGATATCACATATTTAATGTTGGATGGCTGCCTCAAAAGAGATAGACTGAAATCCAACAATCACTAAGTCTACTCTAACAAATGGATTATCACCTTCCCGAAGGAAGTCAACAATGGCAAACTCACCTTTTGATGAATAATTGTGAGTCTTATTTGTCTTTTGTTCCATATGTTACTTCTTAGGAGAGAGAGTATTCATAAACAGAAGACTTTGAACTGTTTCTCCACAGACTACGTTCTCTGATGATTAGGTAATCTTGAATTTGGTAACCAGTAAAAGCTATAGGCACATTTCCAGAGGTGTGGATGTGACTTGTTTAGGCGAATCAAATGCTGTCATGAAAAGTTTTAGGAGATAGTTACCTTGAGAGACTGTAATGTCCCATGATAACAATTTCTCGAAGCTGGTCTCTGGTCCTTGGCCCATGTTTCCAGGATACAGAATGCAAGCAGGGTTGCCAGGCAACATTCATGAACCAACATTCTGTCACATTCTAGTGCCCCTCCCGCATGCTAAAAGGAGTATACCCACCAATGAACTAACCTTAAATCCTCACCGAGTTTCTCACAAAAACAAAGCAGGGCTCTTTCTTTTGAGTTCTACATATTTACCAGTCTCTCAAGCTACAACATGCCTATAGTGACATAAGCACGAAAACGAAAGCATCATTTTGCCATTCAAGTACAATGATGAGTATTTTAAACCTGTTTTCTATGCTTCAGTTTTCTAATTTCTACAATGGAATCAATACAATTAATCGCCTCTACCATAATCCTTTTCTCTTTATTGAAAATAAAATAAACTCCTCTTCATTCTCTTACCTTTAGAGGAGCTTGATCCCATGTTTTCACAGAGTGGTTTAGATTTGCATTAGGCTGAAGATTAAGGATTCTGAGCAGTGTCTTATGTTACTTTCAGTCACTTTGGATTCCTCAATTGACTGTTCTCTATTAAGTCCTGTACCCCGCTTTCTAATATGGTTATTTAGAGTGATTTCTTGTTGGTGGTGTGTCATGTTATCATCCAGACAGAGTTCATAAGATGAGATTCCCTGATCAGGAGATTATTCAGTTATTCCATTTTTAAAATCGGTGGTCACTGTGTCCTTCATGGGTCAGTTCTGTTGCAACCTCTCAGAAACCGATGAGGCGAAACAGTACAGTTTTTTAAAATCGTGTAATCATTCGATTCTTAAAAATCTACTATTACGTAGTCAGTAATCACTGTATAAGGCAGTGACCCCCATTCTCTGGGCACTGCATCTGGTACCGGTCTCCTGCTGTGTCAATCCCACAGAAGCCAAATGACGGATGACACCATCATTACTTACGCAATCAAATGAGTTAATAATTGGACAGTCCTCCATACTTAACTTTCATAAGATGGAACCCAACTCCAGTGATTGCCAAGGAAGTAGTACTTAGATAATCAAATAATGCCGCGTGATTAACTCCCATGGTGGAATGGCCCTACTCCAGTCAAGAAGAACAACATCTTCTTCGATTTAAATAATGAATATATAATGAAAAATGATTGAATAATGTCATGGTGGTGCATACTTAAATCCCACATGGAGTAGTCAGACTGATCTCTTCCTGGAATAATGAGGAATTTAAAAACTTAAATTGATAATTAATTAATGGGCCTTTTATATTAACACTGATGAGATGGCACCAAAGTCCTAAACCTCTCACTGATGTAAAGATCTATTTACATAGCTAAATGTTGAAGTAATGAGATGATATTACATCATCAACTACCAAAATGCGACTCCAAAAGGGACTTATGGTCCATAACATTACCTGTATTTTAAATACGTAAATTAATGAGGAATTATTACTTAATTTCCTAGTTTAACAGTTAAAGAAGTAAGTGTAGTATTAGATGACGTGACGGTCTGGTACAACGGTCTTCCCTAAGGAGGCTCAAAATTCCATTGATCACTGAATACATAATGACAGAGTTTTATAATTAAATGAATAAACATTAAACTAGTGGATGGTGTTTTATGCATGAAGCCTAAATGATTGCTCAATCCTGAAGAGGTATTGATTTCTTAATCATAGATTTGAACAAAACAATGAATGAGTAAAGAGATAGTTTCTCATAATTCACCCCTAGAGAGATAACAAAAGGATATCAACATAGATTTAAATAAAGGATGAAAGTAAGAAAGAAAGAACGAAAGAAAGAAAGAAAGAAAGAATTCACAAGATACAATTTAACACCAACAAGGTGGATCCATACTCCACTCTTCCTGGAGTAGAAAAAGCCAGATTTGAATAATGAAATAATCAGATAGTTAGATCGTCTGTCATACTTGAGTGTGACACAAGGTGGCGCCAAACTTCAAGGATCACAGATTATATAATGAAAGAATTTAATAATTACATCTTTAAATATGTAAGCCGTTGAGCTTTTTTGTATCATCAATTCCTGGGCAGACTTGCCAGGTATGAACCTGTATGCTGTCATCACGCATTTTTTAAATGCCATCAGTTAATCGTCAGATAATCATACTGTCTTGCCTGATGAATTCTGTTGGCCTGACATCATCATAAGCACCTGAATCTCTGTTGTGGTGTGGCAGGACTTGAGATAATGGTCCCATTCCTGGCGTAGCAGTAGTAGCCTCAATGTTAATAACAGCTGAAAAGATGGCTGCAGCAGGGGCATCACCAGCATACCTGAGAGAGAGATGTTCTTCGGTGTTCTGAGTCGTCATCCTTTTGTCAGGTCTCAGTGATGGTGCCGACCTCCTAGTGCCGCTCCTTCTTCTCATGGTAGATCACAACCGATGTGAAGATGTGGAGGAAGATCAGGTAGTCAACACCCAGACCACCATGCCGGCCTTGGTGAAGTCCTTGTACTTCTCGGTTGGCACCGTGCAACCTTCTGGACCCAATCATCCAGCATCCCTCGTACTCTGGGAGATGCATAGATCATTCAGAAAATGCTCTGCCCATGTCTACATCTTTCCTAACCTTGTCCCTGACAGATATTTGCACCCTAACCGGAAACGGTGATGTCATTGTCGGTCGTTTACATAATTTAAAGGATTTAATAAGTCAGTAATACCTAACTGTCACAATAAATAGGTGATGTAGCATTTTCCTGGCAGGGAAGCATGGTCCGAATCCAGGCATGAAGGATGTCATCATCATCAATTGAAAAAATGAATCTTAAGATGTGATGATATTGCACATTAACTCCACAAGAGGGAACTTTACAGGTCTCTTCATGGAATGGTGGATTGTTGTTGATATTACTATACAAATATTTACATTATGTAATTAGATGATCTGTGGCACCAGATTCCAGGTGTCATGGACGATTTAATCATTGTTTTATATAATTAAATAATCAAATAATGAATTCATGAAACATCATCCACTTCCCTAAGGTGGTTCCAAACCAGGCTCATGAACGGTGCTGTCGTGATTAATTTAAATATTTTAACTACATAATTGACATGAAGATGGTCTATAATAGCAGGAAGGCATGTCTCTGGCTGACTGCGCTCTGGGAGTGCGGTCTCCATGGCAACCAGCAGGCCTGGACCCAGTTGCTAGGTTCTCAGCTGCTGTCTGCTGGCTGAGCCTTCACAAAGACCGGGTGCTGACCTCGCAGTGCCACAACCCCTCCACTCCAGCCCCAGCCCGTGGGCAGCCGCTGCTGCAGCCTGTGAGGCAGTTCCGGTGGCCACTGTGATGCACAGGCCGGGCGTGGCCCTGACCTGCGGTCCATCTTGGCAGCAGAGGGATTGGTGGAGCGACAGGTACACACACTGCCTGGCAAGGACCAGCCCAGGTGTGGCTGTCTTTGTTCTCTTGGAGGTAGTAGCGTGGCACCCGAGGCCGGAGCTCCAGCAGGTGAGTCCCGCCAAGTCTGCTCAGCGCATAAGGCCTTGCCAGGTCCAGCCTATCCATCCTGCAAGGCCTGGGAAGGTCCAAGGTCCTTCATCACAAAAGGCCTGGGTACGTAGGTCCTGCTCGCTCATGTTGCAATGCCTGGGTAGGTCCAGCTTGTGCATCTTGCAAGGGTTGATCAGGTTCACCTCGAACATCCTTCAAAGCCTGGGCGGGTCCAGCCAGCGCCCCACGCCTTGACCCTGCAAAAGCCATCTGAAAGGAACTGTGTCCAGGACAGGACCAGTATCCACAGGCTTGCCCTCCAAGATTCTGCCTGGGTGCACCTGCTTCAGCACCCAAAGCCTTTTGCTCTGGTTCTCCAACTCGCAGTGACTTGCCCTTGGCCAGCATGGTCCAACCTCAGACAGCCAAAACCAAAAGCCCAGCCTCTGCTCCTGGTGCCAGTGCACAGATGGATGATGTGGTTGACACCTTGACCTCCCTGCGCCTCACCAACTCTGCTCTGAGGCGTGAAGCCTCCACACTGAGGGCTGAGAAGGCCAACCTCACCAACATGCTGGAGAGCGAGATGGCCGAGCTTACCCTGTTGCGCACCTGGGCACGCATCCCTGGCACCGTGGAGATCACTCAACCTATCTCTGCCATCACCTCCAATGGGAGCCGACCCATGACCACGCCACCCACCTCACTGCCTGAACCCTTCTCGGGAGACCCTGTCCAGTTGGCGGGATTCCTGATGCAGATGGACAGGTTCATGATCTTTCAAGCTTCCCGCTTCCCCGGCGAAGCAGAGAGAGTGGCCTTTCTGGTGTCCCGACTGACTGGGGAGGCGGAGAAGTGGGCCATCCCCCACATGCAGCCAGATAGCCCTTTGCGAAACAACTACCAGGGATTTCTGGCTGAGCTACGCAGAACCTACAAATCCCCACTGAGGTACTCAAGGCGTGCACAAATCCGAAAGACTTCTGCATCCAATAGGGCTGTGCGGGAGCGTCAGATGTTATGCCACCAACTGACCACAGCTGGCACAGGACCTTGTCCAGTGCATCCAGCCTCCAATGGGACCAGTCCAGCACCCAGCCTTGCCCACCCGCAGCCGGAACCTTTAGAGACTTGTGGCCATCCAGGTAGCTAGACTGTTGTTGAGAAGAATTGTCAATATGGTAGTATTGTCCTGTTTGCAGACACTTTCACGCCTCTCCTGGTCTATGGGAGTCCATCCTGCCATCTTCATTGGTTATCCATCCTGCTGTGCGTTTTTTTTTTTTTTTGTTTGTTTTTTTTTTTTTTTTTTTTTTTTTTTGCTAGCTTTACCTGCAACTCAGTGCATGCTCCCCTTTCTGTCGCTGGCAATCCCAGCTTCTCTAGTAATCACAGCACAGCCACCTCTGCAGTCTCACCTAGTGGACATTCAGCTTCTGTGTACTCCCTGTAAGCACCCTGGCGGTTCCCTTCCTGGTCACTCTGGTCTTTCTGATGAGTTCTGAATAGAAAGAAACCAGCTTGGCCCTATAGGTAGCTGATGTGTACCTGAACCAGGCTGCCCACATCTGGTCATTTGGCAATGTAGCCAGGTAGTCATTCTGCATTCCAGGGATCCTTTCCCCTATGAGGGAGCCTGTACTTCAGCATACCCCATTGCTGTTGCCCGGAAGGCCTGGTCCTTCATAGACATTCCTCCTGCCTCTCCCATCCACAGGAGACTTGTTCCCACCTGTCTGTGACTGTCAGTATTCTGGAAGGCATCAGGGAAGTCTAGCATTCGTCTTTTGAGTTAGTTGTGGACCTGGAACCCTGGGCAGTTCCACCAGGGTTCCACAGGCAACAGATTCCTGGCATCCATGGGTCAGCTATAACAGACTGAGGGGGACCCTGAGGAGCCCATTTGCTGCCTGGATTTTCATGGAGAGGCTCACAGGCATCTGCTCATGCCTGCCTGCGTGGCTCCATCGTGGGCCTTGTCTAGCCACAGACGCTTTTTTTCACCCAGGTGCCACGTGGCTTTCACCTTGGCCTTTTATCCACCCATACCATCTCTAGTCCAAGGTACCCACTTGACATATACCCTCTCTGTGCCTGCGCCTAATGGCTAGCCTTTGTCCAAGAACAAAAGACTGGCTGGGGGCCAGTTCCTCTGGAAGGCATGGAGCACCTTCAGTAGGGGGTGTTGACCTCTTGCTGAAGAATGGTGAAGAGCGGCGAACAGCTTTGGTCCTCAGGTGGACACACATTTCAATTCTGAGGAACAAAGCATTGGCTTCTTTGAAGAAGGATGGCCTGGAAATCATACTCAGACTCAGCCGAGCTTCTGGACCGTGACATCTGTCACATTTCAATGCCAAATTAACTGTGTTTACATGCCCACTTGGGCCCTTGGGGGAGATAGGTGCCTCTCCTGGGTTCTCCTGCCCTCCTCTGCATGGTCTTGGCTTGACCACAAAAAAAAAATTACTTCTGCACCCACCAAAATACACCCCCCTCTTGGGAGTTCAGAGGCTGGGGCCTGGAACCTGGCCTCTTTCAGAGACTTCTTCTGTCATTGGGGAAAGTGACTGATTCCAAAGCAGCCACCCTTCTAAGTCCAGGAGTCTTCAGTGCTCACTGGGCTCAAAGCCCACAGCCACCTGCTTCTTGTTAACTCTGTTAGCCCAGCAGCCTTGCTGAACAGCCTAGACCGAGGCACCCTGCTGGCACCATGGTGCTTCATAAGTGGGCCTGAAGACTCCCAGATGGTCCCATTGAGAATGCTAACTGGTCCCCTATAGCTGAGTCTCAGGACCTTCCAGTAGAGGGGACTCCACAGCTTTACCAGAAAAGCCAGATGGTGTCTGTGGAGGCAAGAGACACCTGAAAGGTTTCTTTGTGGCCTTCTCAACTAGGATTAGAGACCCACTGGGAGGCATGTCACCTGCTGTGGCTCCTTGGACCAATGGGTGATGTATTTGTGTTATGTTCTGCTTCAGAGTCCTCAGCTGGTGCTGGAGCCAGAGCCATTCAGGCTGACTGTCTTCCTACATGGCTTTACTATCTCCCTTTGCTATCTGGGCTGAATCACCTGTGTCACTCTGCTGCAGTGGGACCACACTGCAGCTCTGGTGGCACTGGCTTGGTGGTTTTTTGTTTGTTTGTTTTGTTTTTCTTGGTGTTGGTATTTGTGGAAATGGGCCAGCGCTGCCCTGTATTTAGAGCCATCTTGATAGCTCTGTGGCATGCAGCCTGGAGCACATGAGAGAGGGTTGAGGGTTACCCTCCACCAGGGACCTGAAGAATCATTTTGGATCTGTTGCTAAGAAATCCCATGGTGGTTCTAGCAGGGGGGCATGGTTAGTCCCCAGCCAAAATGACAAGATGCAAGGCCCATGCAGCTCCAGAGGGAGACTGCCATGATGACATCAAGCTGAGGTAGGGGGAGGGGAGGCTTTGTACATATCTTAAGGTTGTAGTTTCTTGAGCTCAGAAGAGCACAGGGAGAGGGGGATGGAGGAGTTGGTGTATGGAGTGGCCTTCCAGCATGGACTGTTGCTGCAGTACTCTGCCTGCTTCCCAGAATCTGTGATACCCATCTGGTCAGCAGGCTCTACTGTCTCCAGTATCTACCTGACAATGGGACCTGGCATGAGGGTGACTTCCCAGCCTGATGTGTAATATGGCCTTTGGATTGTCTTCATGTCCCAAGGCATTTAGTGACTTTGAGGTGGGGAAGCTGTAGGGACTGAGGGGGACTTAGGGAGCGAGCCTGGGGCATGGCTAGAACACACTGGGGACAGAGCATTAGGTGGCAGGGGCGCTGAAGTGCCCTTTGTTAATAAGTCTGTTCTGTTGCACTTTGCTCAGAAGGGGTCCATCAGGTGCTTTGCTAGCCCATCGTGGCATGAGGCTCAGGTTTGGGGGTGAGAGCTGGAGATTGGGCCAGTGGGCAAGCTTACCAGTGTTGGGGAGTTTCTTGCCTTTACCATCTCTTTAGGACATCACAATGGACTTGGTGGCAGCTGACCCAGCACAGATGGTAGAGCTAAAGAGAGGAGTTCCCATTCAGTGCCACCAACTGCTGGACCAGGGCTCCCCTTCTCCAAGGCAGCACACATCAGGTAGGGGACCAGGGCAGGGAAAGAAAATGGTCAGACTCAGTGTTTTGGTGTTTCCTTCCTGTCCCTGGACCCATGTTTCTTTGCCTTTTATACATACATGGTGCTGTCAGTGAACCCCACCATGTGCATATGACACAGCTGTTCCCATGTGCCACTAACCTTATCCTGAGTGGCTGTGAACCCCCCCCCCCCAGACAGAGGGACAGTGCTGTGTTAGAGATTGAAGGTGTATCAGGTTTTCCTCCTAGGGCCAAGTTACTCCCTAGTAGACTCTCAAAGGTGGGATTATTGGATTTACGAATACGGGGCCCTTGAGACTTTTATTATCTACTGACAAAAGTTTCCAGAAATTTCTGTGTCCATTGCACTGCCACCAGCAAAGGTAAGTGTGTCTGATTCAGGGTCTTCGTCCAGGACTGAGTATTTTCTGACTTGAGGAGAACAGAATAGTCATTCTTCAGTTGCATCTTTTGTTTCCAGCACGTTGAGCATCTTTTTAAGCCAAGTGATTGCGTTTCCTCTCTTACAGACTGCCGATGTCCTTTGCTCCTCTGATGGTCCTGACCAGTTTGTAAGAGCTCTGTATGCAATTAAACATACTAACCTGTTTAAAAAAAAAAAAGATGGCTATAATAATTGCCTCCCACATCACGTCACCACAATCCACTGATCATGGATTATCTAATGTCCTGTTTTAATAATCAAATAACAATATAATCAGAGGATGAAATGGTCTGCCATACTCCACACAATTGAGTCTCAGTTGACTCCCACATGATTGTGGGAAACTCCCAGGTTCATCCCTTATTTAATCGCAGAGTTGAGTAGTAACATGTTTAAATGCTGAACTGTCATTGTGTATGCAGAGTTTTTAGAAGATATCACATATTTAATGTTAGACGGCTGCCTCAAAAGAGATGGACTGGAATCCAACAATCCCTAAGTCTACTCTAACAAATGGATTATCACCTTCCAGAAGGAAGTCAACAATGGCAAACTCACCTTTTGATGAATAATTGTGAGTCTTATTTTCTTTTGTTCCATAGTTTCACTTCTTAGGAGAGAGAGTATTCATAAACAGAAGACTTTGAACTGTTTCTTCACAGACTACGTTCTCTGATGATTAGGTAATCTTGAATTTGGTAACCAGTAAAAGCTGTAGGCACACTTCCAGAGGTGCAGATATGACTTGTTTAAGCGAATCAAATGCTGTCATGAAAAGTTTTAGGAGATAGTTATCTTGGGAGACTGTAATGTCCCATGATAACACTTTCTCGAAGCTGGTCTCTGGTCCTTGGCCCATGTTACCAGGATACAGAATGCAAGCAGGGTTGCCAGGCAACATTTATGAACCAACATTCTGTCACATTCTAGTGCCCCTCCCGCATGCTAAAAGGAGTATACCCACCAATGAACTAACCTTACATCCTCACCGAGTTTCTCACAAAAACAAAGCAGGGCTCTTTCTTTTGAGTTCTACATATTTACCAGTCTCTCAAGCTACAACATGCCTATAGTGACATAAACAAGAAAACGAAAGCATCATTGTGCCATTCAAGTACAATGATGAGTATTTTAAACCTGTTTTCTATGCTCCAATTTTCTAATTTCTAGAATTAGCCTCTGGTTCTTGTACCACAATACCAGGAAATAGAATGAAAGCATGGTTGCCAGGGAACACTTATGATCCAACATATTGTCACATTCCAGTGCACCTCCCCCATGATAATATTAGCATACCCACCAATGTACTCACCATACAGCCTCACTGATTTTCTCACAAAAACAAAACAGGGCTGTTTTTTGAGTTATACATATTTACCAGTCTCTCAAGGTACAAGGATGTTGAGCTCTGCCTTATGTTTCTTTTGGTTGTTTTTGATTCCTTAATTGATAATTCTCTATTTAGTCTTCTCCCCCACTTTCTAAAATGGTTATTTAGGGTTATATAGAGTTGGTGGTGTGTCATGTTATCAGCCCGAGAGAGTTCATTAGAAAAGATTCTCTATTCATGACATTATGAAATTATTAATTTTTTAAAACCGGTGTTGACTTTGTCCTTCAAGAATCAGTTTTGTTGCAGCCTCTCGTGAAATGATGATGCGAAAAAATAGAGTTTTTTTTTTTTAAATCGTTTAATCATTCGATTGTTAAAAGTCTATTATTATGTAATCAGTATAGTACCCAATGAATATCCCAGTGTCTCTCATTCTCTGGGCACTGCTTCTGGTACCAATCTCCTGCTGTGTCAATCGCGCAGCAACCAAACCCATAAAGAATGACATCATTGTAGTGAGATAGTCCTTCTGTGGCACTGACCACGCCCATTGTGGGGTGGAGCCATGGGTGGAAGTGACCTGTGGAAGGAGGTCTGAAGGGGCCAGGAAAGGTGCTCTCTTTATGGCGTGACTCGGACAGGATTGGATCGGGTTGAATTTCCTGGTGTTCATCTGTCTAGGTTGTAAGTTACTTCTCCCTGAATAAACATCTATTCGGCCTATTTGTTTATCCTGATCCTTATTTACCGCATTACACCATCATTATTTTTGTAATCAAATAAGTAAATAATTGGATTGTCCTGCATATTTAACTTTCATAAGATGGAACCAAACTCCAGTGATTGTCAAGTAAGTAATACATAGATAATTAAATAATGCCACATGATTAACTCCCAGGGAGGAATGGCCAGACTCCTGGCATGAAGGACAACATCTTCATCCATTTAAATAATTCATATATAAAATGAAAAATGATTGAATAATGACATGATGGTGCATGCTTAAGTCCCACATTGAGAAGTCTGACTGATCTCTTCCTGGAATCATGATTTATTTAAAAAATTGAATTGATTATAAGTGGCCGTTTCATAGTCATTCTGACAAGATGGCACCACAGTCGCAAATCTATGGCTGATGAAATGATCTATTTAAATAGCTAAATAATCAAGTAATGAGATGATATTACATCATCAACTCACCAAAATCTGACTCCAAAAGGGACTTATGGTCCTTAACATCATCTTTATTTTAAATAAGTTAATTAAGTGATGGACTATTATTTAATTTCCTAATTATACAGTTAAATAAGTAAGTGTAGTATTAGATGATGTTATGGTCTGGCATGATTGACTCCCATAAGGAGGCTCAACACTCCAGTTATCACTGAATTAATAATGACAGATTTTCATAATTAAATGAATAAAAATGAAACAGGTGGATGGTGTATTATAGGTGACTCCTACACGATTGCTCAAAACTGAAGAGATCATTGAATGTTTAAACATAGATTTGAACAAAACAATGAATGAATAATGAGATAATTTCTCATATTGCACCCCTAGAGATATGGCAAACTGATATCACCATTGATTTACATAATTAAATAATTAAACCTCTAGAGGAAATTAACACCAACAAGGAGGATCCAGACTCCACTCTTCCTGGGGTAGGAAAAGACAGATCTGAACCATGAAATAATCCTATAATTACATCGTCTGTCACACTTGAGTCACACAAGGTGGCACCAAACTTCAGGGTTCACAGATTATATAATGAAACAATATAATAATTACATCTTAAAATATGAAAGTCGTTGAACTTTTTTATACCATCAATTCCTGGGCAGACATGCCAGACATGATAAAGTATGCTGTCATCACAGATTTTTAAAATTCCATATGTTAATAATCCTATAATCATACTGTCTTGCCTGATGAACTCTCTTGGCCTGACATCATCACCAGTGCCTGAATCTCTGTTGTGGTGCCGCAGGTCCTGAGATGATGGGCCCATACCTGGTGTAGCATTAGTAGCTAAAACGTTGATATCAGCTGAAAAGATGGCCACAACAGGGGCATCACCAGCAGAGCTTGGAGAGAGCAGTTCTTCCCTATTCTGGGTCGTTGTCCCTTTACAAGGTCTCGATGATGGTGCCACCTCCTTTTGCCACTACTTCATCTCATCATAGATCAAAACCAATAGGAAGATGTGGAGGAAGAGCAGGGACTGAATCCCCCAGACCACTATGTCTGCCTTGTTGAAATCCTTGTACTTCTCAGAGGACACCATGGAATCTTCTGGACTCAATCATCCAGCATCGCTAGTACTCTTGGTGATGCATAGATCATTCAGAATCTGCTGTGCCCATGTCTACGACTTTCCTAACCTTTTCTCTGACAGATATTTGCATGCTAAACGTAATCGACAATGTCATTTTCTGCCGTTTAAATAATTGAAATAATTAAATTAGTCAGTAATAGCTAACTGTCACAATAAAGAGATGATGTAGCAGTTAATTGGCAGGGGAGAATGGCCAGGCTCCAGTCATGAAGGATGCCATCATCGTCCATTGAAACAATTAATCAGAAATGTGATATTGCATATTAACTCCACAAGAGGGTGCTTTACAGGACTCTTCACAGAATAGAGGTTTACTGGTTTACATGATTATACAAATATTTACATTATCTTGGGTAATTATTGTTTTATATACCTAAATAATCAAATAATGAGTTGATATAACATCATCCATTTCTCGAAGGTGGCTCCTAACCAGAATCATGAACAATGTTGTCGTCATTAACTTAAATAATTTAATTACATAATTAAAATTTAGATGGTCTACAATACTTCCCTCCCACATTGTGGAACAATAGTCTACTGATCATGGAATATCTAATGTCCTATTTTAATAATTAAATAATAACATTATCAGAGGATGAATTGGTCTGCCATACTCGACACAAGTTGTCTCTCAAGATTGTGTGAAACTCTGCTTCAAAAGAGATGGACTGCAATCCAATAATCCCTAAATCTACTCTAACAAATGGATTATTGCCTTCCTGAAGGAAGCTAACAACAGAAAACTCAACCTTTGATAAATAACTGTGAGTCTTATCTTATATATATATATATATATATATATATATATATATATATATTTTTTTTTTTATTTAATTTTATATAACAAAGTCCAATTAAATGAAAACAAACATTTATACACAATATTTGAGAATTTGGGCGTCGTTCTTTCCAAACTACTTCCTGCTGGTAAGGGGTGCTGTCTTGGGGGATTCGAAGAAGATTCAGATATCCTAGCTGTAGTCTGTAGGGCTGTTTTGTCCAGCTGTTTGGAATGTAGGATCAGCTTGTACTCTGTTTCAGGCGGTCTGACGTGATCAAACCACATTAGTCTGGAAGGAATCCACATCTTTTCATTTTCTGTGGAAACAAAAATAGAAATACTTTTCCCCAGTAACTTGTTCTTCAACTTAAATTTTGGAGTCAAAGCGGTTTTTTTTTTTTTTTAATTTATTATTTTACATGTCGATCCCAGTTCCCTCTCCCTCCCTCCCTCCCACCCCTCCAGCCCTCCCTCCCTCCTTCCCTCCCTTTTGCCCTCTCTGCCCTCTCCCATGCACTCTAAACACCCTCCCCTCCCAACCCCCCACCACAATACCATATGTAGGGGAATGCCATCCAGTTGGGGTCATGTAGATCTGACAGGTCCTGTGAAGTAGGGACTAGGGCTTCTCTCCTATCTCTAGAATAAGGCAGTTATCCCTCCATGGGGGATATGTTTGCAAAGTCCTTTTGTGCACCAGGGATACATCCTGGCTCCACTGTCTGATGTCTCTTAGACTGCTCAGACCTTCTGGCTGAGACCCATATTCAGGGGGGTCCGAGTCAGTCCCCTGTTGGCTTCCTAGCTATCAGTCTAGTGGCCCTTAGCTCCTCCTTGTTCAGGTAAGCTGACACATTGAGTTCTTAATCAGAGATTTGAACAAAAAATGAATGAATAAAGAGTTTCTCATAATTCACCACTAGCGAGGTAACAGAATGATATCATCATTGATTTAAATAATGAAAGGAAGAAAGAAAGAATTCGCAAGATACATTTTAGCACCAACAAGGGGGATCGAGACTCCACTCTACCTGTAGTAGAAAAAGACAGATTTGAATAATGAAATCATCAGAGAATTAGATCGTCTGTCACACTTGAGTGTGACACAAGGTGGCACCAAACTTCAGGGATCACAGATTATATAATGAAAGAATTTAATAATTACATCTTTAAATATGTAACCCATTGACCTTTCTTTGTATCATCAATTCCTGGGCAGAATTGTCAGTTACAAAATTGAATGCTGTCATCACGCATTTTTAAAATGCTGTAAGTTAATTGTCAGATAATCATACTGTCTTCCCTGATGAATTCTGTTTGCCTGACATCATCACTAGCACCGAAATCTCTGTTGTGATGCAGCAGGACGTGAGATAATGGGCAAAATCCTGACGTAGCAGTAGTAGCCACAATGTTGATAACAGCGGTAAAGATGGGTGCAGCAGGGGCATCACCAGCATAGCTGAGAGAAAGATGTTCTTCCGTGTTCTGAGTCGTCATCCTTTTGCCAGGTCTCGGTGATGGTGCTGACCTCCTAGTGCCACTCCTTCTTCCCATGGTAGATCACAACCAATGTGGAGATGTGGAGGAAGAGCAGGTAGTCAACACCCAGACCACCGTGCTGGACTTGGTGAAGTCCTTGTACTTCTCAGATGGCACCGTGCAACCTTCAGGACTCAATCACCCAGCATCCCTCGTACTCTGGGAGATGCATAGATCATTCAGAAAATGCTCTGCCCATGTCTACAACTTTCTTAACCTTGTCCCTGACAGATTTCTGCACCCTAACCCTAATCGGTGATGGCACTTTCTGTCATTTACATAATTTAAAGAATTAAATAAGTCAGTAACAGCTTACTGTCACAATAAATAGGTGATGTAGCATTTTACTGGTAGGGAAGCATGGCTAGACTCCAGTCAAGAAGGATGGCATCATCATCAATTGTGTCAATGAGTCATAAAATGTGATGATATTGCACATTAACTCCACAAGAGGGAGTGTTAGAGGTCTCTTCATGGAATGGAGGATTGTTGTTTACATAACTATACACATATTTACATTATCTTGGGGATTGAAACAGATTGTCAATTCAAATACATTAATTATGTAATTAGATAATCTGTGGCACCAGATTCCAGTTGTCATGGAAGATATAATCATTGTTTTATATAATTAAATAATCAAATAATGAGTTCATATAACATCATCCACTTCCCTAAGGTGGCTCCAAAGCAGGCTCATGAATGATGCTGTCTTGATTAATTTAAATATTTTAACCATAATTGATATTAAGATTTTTTTATTAACTGTCTGGTGGTTTTTTATTTATTTATTTATTTATTTATTTATTTATTTATTTTCATCTTTGAAACAGAGTTTCCCTTTGTGGCCCTGCTGTCCTGGAACTTACTTCGTAGACCACGCTGTCTTCAAACTCATAGAGATCCACTTGCATCTTCTTCCTGAGTGCTGCAATCAAAGGCAAAAGCCACCACAGCCTAGTCAGATTCAGATTTCATTGTCACTTACCAATGTCACCAATAGACGACCTACCTCTCTTCCTGCAGTGCACAAGTACAAACTGTCTTTCTCACTCCATGCAATTTGCAGAGCTTACACCCATCATTACAGGATGCAGACTGAAATGATTCTCTTCTTCAACCATAAACATTTCTAAACAAAAACAAACTTGCTTTAAGAATAGAGTGTGGAGCTATGCAGTAGTTAGGCATAGATGACAGGCCATGGTGGAGCACACCTTTAATCCCAGCACTTGGGAGACATAATCAGGTGCATCTCTGTAATTTCTTGGCTGCCCCAGGCTACACCAGATTGATCCAGTCTAAAAGAGAAAGAGAGACAAGTGGTGCCTCATTCCTTTATCCCTGAACTTGGGAGGTAGAAATGGTTGGAGGAGAGAGAAATATAAGGGGGAAGAAGACAAAAGTTCATTGTTTTCTGAGGGAAGAATCCTGGGGTCAGAATAGCCCAGCCCTTTGGTCTGAGGATTCAGTAGAAGTGAGAGCTAGGGCTTGGCTGCTCTGCTTCTCTGATCTTTCATCATTAATTGCATATCTGAATACAGGATTTGATTATTAAGAATAGCTAGAAGTAGCTTTACAATTTCAAGTGCAGTGTGTGAAAGCTAAACTGTAGTGTACAATAATAGAATTTATGGCAATAATATTGATTGTACAAATCTTTACCATTTTATCAAGTTTATTGCTATATTTTTTATGTATGAGTTTGAGAGAAAATGGCTTGTGCAAGTATAAAGGTTATGGGATGTAGATAATTATGTGAAGTTGAATGTCAGTACCTGAACTCTGTTCATCCCCCAAAAGATGTGCTGAGTCTCTTGCCAAGATACACAACATGTTTTATCTGATGAGCCAAAACTCTTCCACAGATTAACAATAAAACCAAAATAAAGAAAGAACTAAATAATGGTCTTTGGGAACATGAAGTATCAGAATTAAAGATGCTATATATGGTAATTTTGTAACATGAAATGAATACAATCCAATGACAATGAACAACAATTAATAACAAAATGCAGATTACAGAGGCACAGTAACATTTTTTTTTTAGAAATACTCAGAAAGCTCTGTGGAATTATGAAAACACGATACACAAACTGACATAATATGACTTTTATACTTACCAAAAAGCAACAACAATAAAATAAGTATATTGTTTGTAAAAGAATAAAAGAGATAGAGAGAATAACCCAAGAGCAAAGGTCAAAATATATCAACTATTAATATAAAGTACAAAAGAAATTTAGCCATGAAAATTGTGATCTTGACCAATGTTATCCAAATACCTATGAATCCAAGAGTAAAGAGATTAAATAAACACAGACTTCAACACCCCAATTAAATCAGGTCAAAGTGACCCTTCAACACTTTTGACCCTGCAGCTATGGATATCTATTCCAAAGATAGGATGTCCCTGCTCTAGAGCTCTCTATGCAAAAGGACCTTATCTTCTACTATGGCTCTATAGACCTTTATGCCCCTTTATGGATTCAGGTAAACCAAGCCCCACTGATGCCCATTCCACAAACAACATGGGAGAATAATTTAAAATCTGCTTCCTGCCAAGTGATTTATTGCCCAAGATGAAGACCTTCACCTAACTCCCTACCCCAAACCATACACATCTGAGAAATCCCTGCAGAACAAAGACTCATTTTGTACACTAGAATTAAACTTCACTCAACACAGTATTGGAATTCTTGGTAGCAGAAAATTAAAAACATTATAATCTTGTATTGCTGAGAGACATCCACATCACCATTTTTTACTACTTTCTAAAATATTTATAAGGCAAACCTGAACGTGGAATGGAATATTCAGAACTTCAAGTAATCAGACCTTCAGTTTTCCAGTGTCAGCCCCCACTGCACACCAACAACAGTGCATTCATGTGCACACTGGAAAGTTATATAATAAACAGCACATCTTCCCATGCCAGGGCTGCAGAGTCTCCCCCAAGCCAAGAAACACATGGCGAGGAAGGCTCAACGGACAAGAGTAACTGCCCAGCTCACCACATGGACCAAAAGAACACTAGTCTGTCTCATGGTCCACACAAATTTTGCAGAAATGACATCTGAGCAGACCTGCTTTGAAAACCCTACACTCAGAATGATGTAACCTGTGTTCTTCCTTACAACTTGATAGATCAGAAGGAAAAGAGAATCATGGAAAGAAACCTTTTCAGAGTCTAGCATTGCCTGTGATCACCCAGTTGGACCTAAAATTTTGCAGCCCACTGCCAGGGAATCAGAAATCAATGACTCAGTTTGTATAGTCCTTGTAGATCTGCACTACCCACCCAGCAGAAGGATGTTTTAGTAAACATTCTTCTACTGTACTGGAAGTCAAGCTGCTCATTATGATAATCACACTGTCCTTTGTCTGCACATTTTGTTACACACTCATTGTTCCTGGCCAGTAACCATTGACCTCATAGCTGGGAAATACTGCAGCCAAATGTATGCCACCTTCCAATATTCACTGTGTTTAATGTGAAACTCCTGTTTAAGAAAAGCAGGCTGTGAATTAGAGAACATTGAGTAATCATGGTAGGGTTTGTGGGCAGAAAAGTATATGTGGATATGATGTAGTTATGATCTAAAAAAAATATTTTGAAAAGCTCAAAATAGCTTCATGGCCAGAGACTAGGGGTTTTAATTAGAGCACACCAAGGATTTCTCCAACCTTTTCTCTCAGACTGTACATCCAAACCCACAAAAAAATAACAGTCCTGTTACATAGTCCTGAAGAGTTCACTGAGACTGGTTTTGCCTGAATACTGTAATTATAGCAAATTGTATACATAATAAGGTCTCTAGGCTATCCAGAATCTTGATAACTCTCATCTGTTGATTCCAAGAAACTGCCCACCAAGACAATTATGGATTATCTAGGAACGATTACCTAATTCCACATTGCTCACCTCAACTACTGTTGAAGAAGGAAATCTCAGCTTCCATCCTGCCTCTCCCTTTCTTCACTGTGACTACACCAGTATCCAAGTAGGACCTGAACTCAATCATTGCACAAATCCCTCTTCATTTATAAGACCCCACAATAATCAAAGATCTTGGGAGTTCACCCATTTTCTGGTCTACTTTCCTTCTCCCTGACCAGGCAAGGGCCCAACTGGAAATGAGTGTAGGATTTTCTTCCCAACACTGTACAGGAGAAGCAGGATTGGGAGTTCAAAACAATTCTAAATTACACAGCATAAGACAAGCCACAGTTAGAAGACATTTTGCTCTACACAGAAATAAATAATCAGCATTACTTGAGAAAAGGAATGAAATAAGTAAAATCTAAGAAACAGGAGTGCAGAAAAATAGAGATAAAAACAGTAATATGTTTAAAGAAGACATTTAAAAAGATAACCAATACCTGGGTGGTGGTGGCAAATGCATTTAATGCTGGTGCTCAGGAGGCATATGGAAGCTTATCTCTGTGAGTTCAAACCACCCTGTTCTACAAGATATAGTTTTGGGACAGGCGGCAGAGCCAAAAAGAAATGGGGTCTCCAAAAAACAATAAAGTAAAACACAGGAAAACAAAACAAAAAAATCAATGCTACAAAGAGTTGGTTTTTTGAGAAAATTAACAAGGTAGACAAACTTTTATCCAAACTTACGAAAAAGCATAAAGAGAATATGGAAATTAACAAAATCAGAAAAAAAAATGTGGTATGTAACAATAGACACTGAGGAAATCCAGACAATTTTAAGGTCATATTTTGAAAACCTATACTCCACAAGATTTGAAAATTCAAAGGATATTTACAAATTTCTGGATAACTATTATTTACCAAAATTAAATCAAGAATAGACATATAACAACTAACAAAGTAGGAGTAATAAAGAAAAGCCTTCCAACATAAAAAAATCCCAGAGCTAGATGTCTTCTTCAGTGAAGAATTCTACCAAAAATTTATGGAAGAGCTATATTAATACTCCTGAAATTATTCCACACAATAGAAACAGAAGGTGCATTAACAAACTCTTTTTTGAGGCTATAATCACCTTGATTAGCATCCACACAACGACACAAATAAGAGAGGAAATTACAGACCAATATCCCTCATGCACATTGATGCAAAAATACTCAAGAAAATACAGGAGGACCGAATCTAAGAATATATCAGAGAAATCATCTACCATGATCAAGTAGGCTTCATCTCTGGCTTGCAGGGATGGATTCACATAGGAAAATATATCAAATATATCACTATATAAACAAACTGAAAATGAAAAGACACATGATCATCTCCCTCAACAGTCCTTACTCACCCTCAACATTAATGCTCTTAACTCACCTATAAAAAGACACAGGCTAACAGAACGTATACGAAGACAGAATCCATCCTTCTGCTGCATACAAGAAACACATCTTAGCTTCAAAGATAGACATTACCTCAGGGTAAAGGATTGGGAAAAGATTTTCCAATCAAATGGAAATAAGAACCAAGCAGGCATAGATATCCTAATATCTAACAAGTTAGACTTCAAACCAAAATTAGTCAAAAGAGATGAAGACGGTCATTTCACATTCACCTCAGCAGAAATCCATCAACACAAAGTCACAATTCTGAACATCTATGCCCCTAATACAAAGTCACCCACATTCGTAAAAGAAACACTACTAAAACTCAAAGCTCATATAAAACCTTACACACTTATAGTGAGAGAGAAACTATCTCTTTATTCATTCATTTTTTGTTCAAATCTAAGATTAAGAACTCAATGTCTATTCAGTATTGAGCAATCATTTAGGCTTCACGCATAAAACACCATCCACTTGTTTAATGTTTATTCACTTAATTATGAAAATCTGTCATTATGTATTCAATGATCACTGGAGTTTTGAGCCTCCTTAGGGGAGACCTTTGTACCAGACCACCACATAATCTAATACTACACTTGCTTCTTTAACTGTTAAACTAGGAAATTAGGTAATAATTCATCATTTAATTGACATATTTACAATAGAGGTAATGTTATGGACCATAAGTCCCTTTTGGAGTCAGATTGTGGGAGTTGATGATATAATATCATCTCATTACTTCATCATTTAGCTGTGTAAATAGATCTTTACATCAGCGATAGGTTTAGGACTTTGGTGCCATCTCATTAGTGTTACTATAAAAGGCCCACTAATTAATTATCAATTTAAATTTTTAAAAACATCATTATTCCAGGAAGAGATCATTCTGACTACTCCATGTGGGATTTAAGTGTGCACCACTATGTCATTTTTCAATCATTTTTCATTATATATTAATTATTTAAATCGATGAAGATGTTGTTCTTCTTGACGGGAGTCGGGCCATTCCTCCATGGGAGTTAATCACGTGGCATTATTTAATCATCTAAGTACTACTTCCTTGACAATCACTGGAGTATGGTTCCATCTTATGAAAGTTAAGTATGGAGGACTATCCAATTTTTAACTTACTTGATTGCGTAAGTAATGATGGTGTCAGCCCTCATGTGGCTGTTGTGGGATTGACAGAGCAGGAGATCGGTACCAGAAGCAGTGCCCAGAGAATGGGGGACACTGCCTTATGCAGTGAGTTCTGATTACGTAATAGTAGATTTTTAACAATCGAATGATTACACGAAACTGTACTGTTTCGTATCATCAGTTTCTGAGAGGTTGCAACAGAACTGACCCATGAAGGACACAGTGACCACCTATTTTAAAAATGGAATAACTGAATAATCTCCTGATCAGGGAATCTCATCTAATGAACTCTGTCGGGCTGATAACATGAAACACCACCAACAATTAATCACTCTAAATAACGATATTAGAAAGCAGGATACAGGACTTAATAGAGAAAAGTCAATTGAGGAATCCAAAATGACTGAAAGAAACATAAGACACTGCTCAAAATCCTTAATCATCAGCCTAATGCAAATCTAAACAACTCTGAGAAACCATGGGATCAAGCTCCTCTAAAGGTAAGAGGATGAAGAGGAGTTTATTTTATTTTCAATAAAGGGAAAAGGATGATGGTTGAGGCAATTAATTTTATTGTTTCTTTTCTAGAAATTAGAAAATTGCAGCATAGAAAACAGGTTCAAAATACTCATCATTGGACTTGAATGAAATAATGATGCTTTCATTGCCATGCCTATGTCACTATAGGCATTTTGTAGCTTGAGAGATGGGTATATATGTAGAAATCAAAAGAAAGAGCCCTGCTTTGTGTTTGTGAGAAACTCAGTGGGGTGGTAAGGTTAGTTCATCGGTGGGTATGGTCCTTTTATCATGTGGGACGGGCAGTAGAATGTGACAGAATGTTGGTTCATAAATGTTGCCTGGCAACCCTGCTTGCATTCTGTATCCTGGTAGCATGGGCCAAGGACCAGATAGCAGCTTCGAGAAAGTATTGTCATGGAGCATTACAGTCTCCCAAGATAACTATCTCCAAAAACTTTCAATGACAGCATTTGATTCGCCTAACCAAGTCACAGCCAAATCTCTGGAAGTTTGCCTACAGCTTTTACTGGTTACCAAATTCAAGATTACCTAATCATGAGAGAACATCGTCTGTGGACAAACAGTTCATAGTCTTCTGTTTATGAATTCTCTCTCCTAACAAGTAATATTATGGACACAAAGATAATAAGACTCACATTTATTCATCAAAAGGTGAGTTTGCCATTGTTGACATCCTTCAGGATTGTGATAATCCATTTGTTAGAGTGGATTTAATGATTATTGGATTTCAGTCCAACTCTTTTGAGGCAGCCGCCCAACATTAAATATGTGATATCTTCTGAAACCCCTGCATACACAATGACAGTTCAGCATTTAAACATGTTCCTACTCTGCTCTGTGATTAAATAAGGGATGAACCTGAGAGTTTCCCACAATCATGTGGGTGTCAACTGAGAGGCAATTGTGTGGAGCATGGCCGACCATTTCATCCTCTCATTATCTTGTTATTTGATTGTTAAAATAGTACACTAGATAAGCCATGATCAGTGGATTGCGGTGACGCGATGTGGGAAGCAATTATTATAGACCATCTTAATATCAATTGTGTAGTTAAAATATTTAAATTAATCACGACAGCATCATTAATGAGCCTGGTTTGGAGCCACCTAGGAAAGTGGATTATGATACATGAACTCATTATTTGATTATTTAATTAGATAAAACAATGATTATATTGTCCATGACACCTGATCTGGTGCCACAGATCATCTAATTACATAATTATTGATTTTAAATTGACAATCTGTGTTAATCCCCAAGATGATGTAAACAATTGTATACTTATGTAGACAACAATCCTCCATTCCATGAAGAGACCTGTAAAGCTCCCTCTTGTGGAGATAATGTGCAATATCTACACATTTTATGATTCATTGACTCCATGAAGATGACATCCTTCATGACTGGAGTCTGGCCATACCTCCCTGCCAGTTAAATACTTCATCACCTCTTTATTGGGAAAGTTAGCTATCACTGACTTATTTAATTCTTTAAATTACTTAAACGACAGACAATGCCAACACCGATCATTTTTAGGTTGCAAATATCTGTCAGCGACAATCTAGGAAACTTGTAGACATGGGCAGAGCATGTTCTGAATGTCTATGCGTCTTCCAGACCACTAGGAATGCTGGAGAACAGAGTACAGAAGATTGCTTGGTGCCCTCCGAGAAGTAAAAGAACTTTACCAAGGTCTGCATGGGGGTCTGGGTGTTGACTACTTGCTCTTCCTCCACATCTTCACATCGGTTGTGGTCTACGTCTAGAAGATGTAGTGGCACTAGCAGGTCGGCACCATCACCGAGACCTGGCAAAAGGATGACGACTCAGAACACGGAAGAACATCTCACTCTCAGCTATGCTGTTGAAGCCCCTGCTGCAGCCACCTTTTCAGCTGATATCAACATTTTGGCTACTACTGGTATGCCAGGAATGGGCCAATTACCTCAAGTCCTGCTGCAACACAACAGAGATTCAGGCACCGGTTAGGTTGTCAGGCCAACAGAATTCACCAGGCAAGAAAGTATGATTGTCTGATGATTAACTGATGGAATATTAAAAATCCGTGATGACAGCATCCGTTTTCATATCTTGCAAGTCTGGCCAGGAATTGATGATACGAAAAAGTTCAACGACTTAGCTATGTAAAGATGTAATTATTAAATTGTTTCATTATATAATCTGTGAACCCTGAAGTGTGGTGCTACCTTGTGTGACTCAAGTGTGACAGACGATCTAACAATCTGATGCTTTCATTATTTAAATCTGTCTTTTTCTACTCCAGGAAGAGTGGAGTCTGGAGCCCCCTTGTTGGTGTTAAAATGTCTCTTGTGGTTTCATTATTTATTTATTTAAATCAATGTTGATATCATTTTGTTATCTCTCTAGGGGTGAATTATGAGAAACCATCTCTCCATTCATTCATTTTATTGTTCAAATCTATGACTAAGAACTCAATGACTCTTCAGTATTGGTCAAACTTTAGGTTTCGTGCATGTAACACCATCCACTAGTTTAATATTTATTCATTGAATTATGAAAATCTGTCATTATGTATTCAGTGACCACTAAAGTTTTTAGCCTCCTTAGGGGAGTCCATCGTGCCAGAACATCGCATCATCTAATAGTACACTTACTTATTTACCGGTTAAACTAGGAAATTAAATAATAATTCATCATTTAATTAACGTGTTTGAAATACAGGTAATGTTATGGACCCTAAGTCCCTTTTGGAGTCAGATTTTGTGAGTAGACGATGTAACATCATCTCATTACTTCATCATTTAGCTCTGTAAATAGGTCATCACATCAGCGAGAGTTTTAGGACTTTGGTGCCATCTCGTCAGTGTTAGTATAAAACGCCAGCTAAATAGTTATCAATTTAATTTTATAAATAAATCATTATTCCAGGAAGAGACCAGTCTGACTACTCCATGTGGGATTTAAGTATGCACCACCATGACATTACTCAATCATTTTTCATTATATATTCATTATTTGAGTCGATGAAGATGTTGTTCTTCTTGACTGGACTAGGGCCAATCCTCCATGGGAGTAAATGACGTGGCAGTATTTAAACATCTAAGTACTCCTTCCTTGACAATCACTGGAGTTTGGTTCCATCTTATGAAAGTTAAGTATGGAGGACCATCCCATTATTAACTTACTTGATTGCGTAAGTAATGATGGTGTCATCCATCATGTGGCTGCTGTGGGATTGACAAAGCAGCAGATCGGTACCAGAAGCATTGCCCAGAGAATGGGGAACACTGCCTCATACAGTGATTACTGATTACGTAGTAGTGCATTTTTAACAATCGAATGATTACACGATTTTAAATAAAAACTGTACTGTTTCGCATCATCAGTTACTGCGAGGTTGCAACGGAACTGACCCATGAAGGACACAGTGACAACCGATTTTAAAAACGGAATAACTGTATAATCTCCTGATCAGGGAATCTCATCTCACGAACTCTGTCGGACTGATAACATGACACACCACCAACAATAAATAACTCTAAATAACCATCTTAGAAAGCGGGGTACAGGACTTAATAGAGAACAGCCAATTGAGGAATCCAAAATGACTGAAAGAAACATAAGACACTGCTCAAAATCATTAATCATCAGCCTAATGCAAATCTAAACAACTCTGAGAAACCATGGGATCAAGCTCCTTTAATGGTAAGAGGATGAAGAGGAGTTTATTTTATATTCAATAAAGAGAAAAGGATTATGGTAGAGGTGATTAACTGTATTGTTTCCATTCTAGAAATTAGCAAATTGAAGAATTGAAAACAAGAGTAAAATACTCATCATTGTTTTTGAATGGCACAATGATTCTTTCGTTTTCATGCTTATGTCACAATAGGCATGTTGTAGCTTGAGAGACGGGTAAATATGTAGAACTCAAAAGAAAGAGCCCTGCTTTGTTTTTGTGAGAAACTCAGTGAGGCTGTAGGGTTAGTTCATTGGTGGGTATACTCCTTTTTGCCTGTGGTAGGGGCACTAGAATGTGACAGAATGTTGGTTCATAAATGTTGCCTGGCAACCCTGCTTGCATTCTGTATCCTGGTATCATGGGCCAAGGAAGAGAGAGCAGCTTAGAGAAAGTGTTATCATGGGACATTACAGTCTGCCAAGATAACTATCTCCTAAACCTTTTCATGACAGCATTTGATTCGCCTAAGCAAGTCATAGCCACACCTCTGGAAGTGTGCCTACAGCATTTACTGGTTACCAAATTCAAGATTACCTAATCATCAGAGAACATAGTCTGTGGAGAAACAATACAGAGTCTTCTGTTTATGAATACTCTCTCTACTCAGAAGTAAAACTATGGAGCAAAAGATAATAATACTACGATTATTTATCAAAAAGGTGAGTTTGACATTGTTGACTTCCTTCTGGAAGGTGATAATCCGTTTGTTAGAGTAGACTTATCGATTATTAGATTTCAGTCCATCTCTTTTGAGGCAGCTGTCCAACATTAAATATGTGATATCTTCTAAAAACCCTGCATACTAAATGAGAGTTCATCATTTAAACATGGTACTACTGTGCTCGCGATTAAATAAGGGATGAACCTGGGAGTTTCCCACAATCATGTGGGAGGCTACTGAGAGTAAATTGTGTGGAGAATGGCAGACCATTTCATCCTCTGATTATGTTGTTATTAGATTATTAAAATAGGACATTAGATAATCCATGATCAGTGGCTTGTGGTTACCCGATGTGGGAGGCAAGTATCATAGACAATCTTAATATCAATTATATAGTTAAAATATTTACATTAATGACGACAGCATCGTTCATGAGCTTGGTTTGGAGCCACCTTAGGGAAGTGGATGATGTTACATGAACTCATTATTTGATTATTTAATTATACTAAACAATGATTATATCGTCCATGACACCTGGATTCTGGTGCCAGAGATCATCTAATTACATAATTAATGTATTTAAATAGACAATCTGTGTTAATCCCCAAGATAAGGTAAATCTGTGTGTAATTATGTAAACCAAAAATTGTCCACTCCATGAAGAGACCCGTCAAGCTCCCTCTTGTGGCGTTAATGAGCAATATCATCACAGTTTATGATTCATGGTTTCATTGGATGATGATGACATTCTTCATGACTGGAGTCTGGCCATACTTCCCAGCCAATTAAATGCTACATCACCTCTTTATTGGGACACTAAGCTATCACTGACTTATTTAATTCTTTAAATTACTTAAACGACAGACAAAGCCAACACCGATTATTATTAGGTTGCAGATATCTGTCAGCGACAAATTAGGAAACTTGTAGACATGGGCAGAGCATTTTCTGAATGTCTATGCGTATTCCAGACCACTAGGAATGCTGGAGAATAGAGTCCAGAAGATTGCATGGTGCCCTCCGAGTAGTACAAGAACTTTTCCAAAGTCTGCATGGTGGTCTGGGTGTTGACTACTTGCTCTTCCTCCACATCTTCACATCGGTTGTGGTCTACGTCTAGAAGATGTAGTGGCACTAGCAGGTCGGCACCATCACCGAGACCTGGCAAAAGGATGACGACTCAGAACACGGAAGAACATCTCACTCTCAGCTATGCTGTTGAAGCCCCTGCTGCAGCCACCTTTTCAGCTGATATCAACATTTTGGCTACTACTGGTATGCCAGGAATGGGCCAATTACCTTAGGTCCTGCCGCAACACAACAGAGATTCAGGCACCGGTGAGGATGTCAGGCTAACAGAATTCACCAGGCAAGAAAGTATGATTATCTGACAATTAACTGATGGAATATTAAAAATCTGTGATGACAGCATCCGTTTTCATATCTGGCAAGTCTGCCAAGAATTGATGATACGAAAAAGTTCAACGACTTAGATATGTAAAGATGTAATTATTAAATTGTTTCATTATATAATCTGTGAACCCTGAAGTGTGGTGCCACTTTGTGTGACTCAATTGTGATAGACGATCTAACAATCTGATGCTTTCATTATTTAAATCTGTCTTTTTCTACTCCAGGAAGAGTGGAGTCTGGAGCCCCCTTGTTGGGTTAAAATATCTGTTGTGATTTCATTATTTATTTATTTAAATCAATGTTGATATCATTTAGTTATCTCTCTTGGGGTGAATTATGAGAAATTATCTCTTCATTCATTCATTTTATTGTTCAAATGTATGATTAAGAACGAAATGACTCTTCAGTATTGATTAATCTTTAGGTTTCCCACATGAAACACCATCCACTAGTTTAATGTTTATTCATTGAATCATGAAAATCTGTCATTATATATTCAGTGACCACTGAAGTTTTTAGCCTTCTTAGGGGAGTCCATCATGCCAGAACATAGCATCATCTTATAGTACACTTATTTATTTACCTGTTAAACTAGGAAATAAAATAATAATTCATCATTTAATTAATATATTTGAAATACAGGTATTGTTATGGACCCTAAGTCCCTTTTGGAGTCAGATTTTGTGAGTAGACAATGTAACATCATCTCATTACGTCATCATTTAGCTCTGTAAGTAGGTCATTACATCAGCGATAGTTTTAGGACTTTGGTGCCATCTCGTCAGTGTTAATATAAAACACCAGCTAATTAATTATCAATTTAATTTTATAAATAAATCATTATTCCAGGAAGAGGTCAGTCTGACTACTCCATGTGGGATTTAAGTATGCACCACCATGACATTATTCAATCATTTTTCATTATTTATTAATTATTTGAATCGAAGATGTTGTTCTTCTTGACTGGAGTAGGGGCATTCCTCTATGGGAGTTAATGACGTGGCAGTATTTAATCATCTAAGTACTCCTTCCTTGACAGTCACTGGAGTTTGTTTCCATCTTATGAAAGTTAAGTATGGAGGACTATCCAATTATTAACTTATCTGATTGCGTAAGTAATGATGGTGTCATATGTCATGTGGCTGTTGTGGGATTGACACAGCAGGAGATCGGTACAAGAAGCATTGCCCAGGAATGGGGGATATGCCTCATACCGTTATTACTGATTACGTAGTTGTACATTTTTAACAATCGAATGATTACACGATTTTAAAAAACTGTGATGTTTCGCATCATCAGTTTCTGCGAGGTTGCAAAAGAACTGAAACATGAATGACACAGTGACCACCGATTTTAAAAATGGAATAACTGTATAATCTCCTGATCAGGGAATCTCATCTAATGAACTCTGTCGGGCTGATAACATGACACACCTCAAACAATAAATATCTCTAAATAACCATCTCAAAAAGCCGGTTACAAGACTTAATAGAGAAAGGTCAATTGAGGAATCCAAAATGACTGAAAGAAACATAAGACACTGCTCAAAATCCTTAATCATCAGCCTAATGCAAATCTACACAACTCTGAGAAACCGTATCTCTCTAGGGGGGAATTATGAGAAACTATCTCTTTATTCATTCATTTTTTGTTCAAATCTATGATTAAGAACTCTATGTCTCTTCAGTATTGAGCAATATTTAGGCTTCACGCATAAAACACCATCCATTTCTTTGATGTTTATTCATTTAATTATGAAAATCTGTCATTATGTATTCAGTGATCACTGGAGTTTTGAGCCTCCTTTGGGGAGACCGTTGTACCAGACCATCACGTCATCTAATACTACACTTACATCTTTAACTGTTAAACTAGGAAATAAAGTAATAATTCATCATTTAATATACGTATTTAAAATACAGGTAATTTTATGGACCATAACTCCCGTTTGGAATCAGATTTTGGGAGTTGATGATGTAATATCATCTCATTACCTCATCATTTAGCAGTGTAAATAGTTCTTTACATCAGCGATCGGTTTAGGATATTGGTTCCATCACTTCAGTGTTAATATAAAAGGCCCACTAATTATTTTTCAATTTAATTTTTTAAAAACATCATTATTCCTGTAATAAATCAGTCTGTCTACTCCATGTGGGATTTAAGTATGCACCACCATGTCATTTTTCAATCATTTTTCATTATAAATTAATTATTAAAATCGATGAAGATGTTGTTCTTCTTGATTGGATTCGGGCCAAACCTCCATGGGAGTTAATCACGTGGCATTATTTAATTATCTAAGTACTACTTCCTTGACAATCACTGGAGTTTGGTTCCATCTTCTGAAAGTTAAATATGGTGGACTATCCAATTATTAACTTATTCGATTGCGTAAGTAATGATGGTGTCATCCGTCATTTGCCTGCTGTGGCATTGACACAGCAGGAGATCGGTACCAGAAGCAGTGCCCAGAGAATGGGGGACACTGCCTCATACAGTGAATACTGATTATGCAGTAGTACATTTTTCACAATCGAATGATTACACGATTTTAAAAAACTGTACTGTTTCACATCATCAGTTTCTGCGAGGTTGCAACAGAACTGACCCATGAAGGACACAGTGACCACCGATATTAAAAATGGAATAACTGTATAATCTCCTGATTAGGGAATCTCATCTAATGAACTCTGTCGGGCTGATAACATGACACACCACCAACAATAAATAACTCTAAATAACTATCTTAGAGAGCAGGGTACAGGAATTAATAGAGAACAGTCAATTGAGGAATCCAAATGACTGAAAGAAACGTAAGACACTGCTCAAAATCCTTAATCATCAGCCTAATGCAAATCTACACAACTCTGAGAAACCATGGGATCAAACTCCTCTAATGGTAAGAGGATGAAGAGGAGTTTATTTTATTTTCAATAAAGAGAAAAGGATAATGGTAGAGGCGATTAACTGTATTGTTTCCATTCTAGAAATTAGCAAATTGAAGCATAGAAAACAGGATTAAAACACTCATCATTGTACTTGAATGGCACAATGATGCTTTCGTTTTCATGTTTATGTCACTATCGGCATGTTGTAGCTTGAGAGACGGGTAAATATGTAGAACTCAAAAGAAAGAGCCCTGATTTAT
The DNA here is from genome assembly GCF_943737965.1 of Phodopus roborovskii. NCBI lineage: Eukaryota > Metazoa > Chordata > Mammalia > Rodentia > Cricetidae > Phodopus > Phodopus roborovskii. The sequence goes on from NW_026125758.1 coordinate 89,854, forward strand.
TTTGGTGAGAAACTCATGAGGCTGTAGGGTTAGTTCATTGGTGGGTATACTCCTTTAAGCCTGTAGGAGGGGTACTAGAATGTGACAGAATGTTGGTTCATAAATGTTGCCTGGGAACCCTCCTTGCATTCTGTATGCTGGTATCATGGGCCAAGGACGAGAGAGTAGCTTCGAGAAAGTGTTATCATGGGACATTACAGTCTGCCAAGATAACTATCTCCTAAAACTTTTCATGATAGCATTAGATTCGTCTAACCAAGTCACAGCCACACTTCTGGAAGTGTGCCTACAGCTTTTACTGGTTACCAAATGCAAGATTACCTAATCATCAGAGGACATAGTCTGTGGAGAAACAGTTCAGAGTCTCCTCTTTATGAATACTCTCTCCCCTCAGAAGTAAAACTATGGAACAAAAGATAATAAGACTCACGATTATTCATCAGAAAGGTGAGTTTGACATTATTGAATTCCTTAAGGAAGGTGATAATACGTTTGTTAGAGTAGACTTAGCGATTATTAGATTTCAGTTCATCTCTTTTGAGGCAGCCGTCCAACATTAAACATGTGATTTCTTCTAAAAACCCTGCATACACAATGAGAGTTCAGCATTAAACATGGTACTACTCTGCTGTGCGATTAAATAAGGGATGAACCTGGGAGTTTCCCACAATCATGTGGTAGTCAACTGAGACTCAATTGTGTGAGCATAGCAGACCATTTCATCCTCTCATTATGTTGTAATTTGATTATTAAATTAGGACATTAGATAATCCATGATCAGTGGATTGTGGTGACGCGATGTGGGAGGCAATTATTATAGACCATCTTAATATCAATTATGTAGTTAAAATATTTAAATTAATCACGACAGCATCGTTCATGAGCCTGGTTTGGAGCCACCTTAGGGAAGTGGATGATGTTAAATGAACTCATTATTTGTTTATTTAGTTATATAAAACAATGATTATATCGTCCATGACACTTGGAATCTGGTGCCACAGATCACTTAATTACATAATTAATTCATTTAAATTGACAATCTGTGTTAATCCCCAAGATAATGTAAATATGAGTGTAATTATGTAAACCAAAAATTGTCCATTCCATGAAGAGACCCGTAAAGCTCCCTCTTGTGGCGTTAATGTGCAATATCATCACAGTTTATGATTCATGGTTTCAAAGGATGATGATGACATTCTTCATACTGGAGTCTGGCCATACCTCCCTGCAAGTTAAATGCTACATCACGTCTTTATTGGGATAGCTAGCTATCACTGACTTATTTAGTTCTTTAAATTACTTAAACGACAGACAATGCCATCACCGATTATTTTTAGGTTGCAAATATCTGTCAGCGACAAATTAGGAAACTTGTAGACATGGGCAGAGCATGTTCTGAATGTCTATGCGTCTTGCAGACCACTAGGAATGCTGGAGAATAGAGTCCAGAAGATTGCATGGTGCCCTCAGAGAAGTACAAGCAATTTCCAAGGTCTGCATGGTGGTCTGGTGTTGACTACTTGCTCTTCCTCCACATCTTCACATCGGTTGTGGTCTACGTCTAGAAGATGTAGTGGCACTAGGAGGTCGGCACCATAACCGAGACCTGGCAAAAGGATGACGACTCAGAACACGGAAGTACATCTCACTCTCAGCTATGCTGTTGATGCCCCTGCTGCAGCCACCTTTTCAGCTGATATCAACATTTTGGCTACTACTGGTATGCCAGGAATGGGCCAATTACCTCAGGACCTGCCGCAACACAACAGAGATTAATGCACCGGTGAGGATGTCAGGCCAACAGAAATCACCAGGCAAGAAAGTATGATTGTCTGATGATTAACTGATGGAATATTAATAATCCGTGATGACAGCATCCGTTTTCATATCTGGCAAGTCTGGCCAGGAATTGATGATACGAAAAAGTTCAACGACTTAGATATGTAAAGATGTAATTATTAAATTGTTTCATTTTATAATCTGTGAACCCTGAAGTGTGGTGCCACCTTGTGTCTCTAGTGTGACAGACGATCTAACAATGTGATGCTTTCATTCTTCAAATCTGTCTTTTTCTTCTCCAAGAAGAGTGGAGTCTTGATCTGCCATGTTGGTGTTAAATTGTATCTTGTGAATTCTTTCTTTCTTTCTTCCTTTCTTTATTTAAATCATTGTTGATATCATTTTGTTATCTCTCTAGGGGTGAATTATGAGAATCTATTTCTTTATTCATTCATTTTTTGTTCAAATCTAAGATTAAAACTCAGTGTCTATTCAGTATTGAGCAATCATTTATTCTTCACGCATAAAACACCATCCACTTGTTTAATGTTTATTCATTTAATTATGAAAATCTGTCATTATGTATTCAGTGATCACTGGAGTTTTGAGCCTCCTTAGGGGAGACCGTTGTACCAGACCATCACATAATCTAATACTACACTTGCTTCTTTAACTGTTAAACTAGGAAATTAGGTAATAATTCATCATTTAATTGACGTATATAAAATACAGGTAATGTTATGGACCATAAGTCCCTTTTGGAGTCAGATTGTGGGAGTTGATGATGAAATATCATCTCATTACTTCATCATTTAGCTGTTTAAATAGATCTTTACATCAGCGATAGGTTTAGGACTTTGGTGCCATCTCGTCAGTGTTACTAGAAAAGGCCCACTAATTAATTATCAATTTAATTTTTTAAAAACATTATTATTCCAGGAAGAGATCATTATGACCACTCCATGTGGGATTTAAGTATGCACCACAATGTAATTTTTCAATCATTTTTCATTATATATTAATTATTTAAATCGATGAAGATGTTGTTCTTCTTGACTGGAGTAGGGCCATTCCTCCATGGGAGTTAATCACGTGGCATTATTTAATCATGTAAGTACTACTTCCTTAACAATCACTGGAGTATGGTTCCATCTTTTGAAAGTTAAGTATGGAGGACTATACAATTATTGACTTACTTGATTGCGTAAGTAATGATGTTTTCATCCGTCATGTGGCTGTTGTGGGATTGACAGAGCGGGGGATGGGTACCAGAGAATGGGGGACACTGCCTTATGCAGTGATTACTAATTAGGTAATAGTAGATTTGTAACAATCGAATGATTACATGATTTAAAAAACTGTAGTGTTTCGCATCAACAGTTTCTGAGATGTTGCAACAGAACTGACCCATGAAGGACACAGTGACCACCGATTTTAAAAATGGAATAAGTGAATAATCTCCTGATCAGGGAATCTCATGTAATAAACTCTGTCGGTCTGATAACATGACACACCACCAACAATTAATCACTCTAAATAACCATAGTAGAAAGCATGATAAGGGACTTAATAGAGAAAAGTCAATTGAGGAATCCAAAATGACTGAAAGAAACATAAGACACTGCTCAAAATCCTTAATCATCAGCCTAATGCAAATCTAAACAACTCTGAGAAACCATGGGATCAAGCTTCTCTACAGGTAAGAAGATGAAGAGGAGTTTATTTTATTTTAAATAAATGGAAAAGGATTATGGTAGATCCAATTAATATTATTGTGTCCGTTCTAGAAATTAGAAAATTGAAGCATAGAAAACAGGTTTAAAATACTCATCATTTTACTTGAATGGCATAATGATGATTTCATTGTCATGCCTATGTCACTATAGGCATTTTGTAGCTTGAGAGACGGGTATATATGTAAAACTCAAAAGAAAGATCCATGCTTTGATTTTGTGAGAAACACAGTGGGGCTGTAAGGTTAATTCATCGGTGGGTATGCTCCTTTTAGCATGTGGGACGGGCAGTAGAATGTGACAGAATGTTGGTTCATAAAAGTTGCCTGGCAACCCTGCTTTCATTCTGTATTCTGGTAGCATAGGCCAAGGACCAGTGAGTAGCTTCGAGAAAGTGTTATCATGGGACATTACAGTCTCCCAAGATAACTATCTCCAAAAACTTTCAATGACAGCATTTGATTCGCCTAACCAAGTCACAGCCAAATCTGTGGAAGATGGCCTACAGGATTTACCGGTTACCAAATTCAAGATTACCTAATCATGAGAGAACATCGTCTGTGGACAAACAGTTCAAAGTCTTCTGTTTATGTATTCTCTCTCCTAACAAGTAATATTATGGACACATCGATAATAAGACTCACAATTATTCACCAAAGGTGAGATTGCCATTGTTGACTTCCTTCAGGAAGGTGATAATCCGTTTGTTAGAGTGGACTTAGTGATTATTGGATTTCAGTCCATCTCTTTTGAAGCAGCCGCCCAACATTAAATATGTGATATCTTCTAAAAACCCTGCATACAAAATGAGAGTTCAGCATTTAAACATGTTCCTACTGTGCTGTGCGATTAAATAAGTGATGAACCTGGGAGTTTCCCACAATCATGTGGGAGTCAACTGAGAGGAAATTGTGTGGAGCAAGGCAGACCATTTCATCCTCTCATTATGTTGTTATTTGTTTATTAAATTAGGACATTAGATAATCCATGATCAGTGGATTGCGGTGACACGATGTGGGAGGCAATTAATATAGACCATCTTAATATCACTTATGTAGTTAAAATATTTAAATTAATCACGACAGCATCATTCATGAGCCTGGTTTGGAGCCAACTTAGGAAAGTGGATGATGTTACATGAACTCATTATTTGATTATTTAATTAAATAAAACAATGATTATATCGTCCATGACACCTGATCTGGTGCCAAAGATCATCTAATTACATAATTAATGAATTTAAATTGACAATCTGTGTTAATCTCCAAGATAATGTAAATATTTGTATACTTATGTAGACAACAATCCTCCATTCCATGAAGAGACCTGTAAAGCTCCATATTGTGGAGATAATGTGCAATATCATCACATTTTATGATTCATTGGCTCCATGATGATAACATCCTTCATGACTGGAGTCTGGCCATACCTCCCAGCCAGTTAAATGCTACATTACCTCTTTATTGAGAAAGTTAGCTATTACTGACTTATTTAATTCTTTAAATTACTTAAACGACAGAAAATTTTTAGGTTGCAAATATCTGTCAGTGACAAATTAGGAAACATGTAGACATGGGCAGAGCATTTTCTGAATGTCTATGCGTCTTGCAGACCACTAGGAATGCTGGAGAATAGAGTCCAGAAGATTGCATGGTGCCCTCCGAGAAGTAAAAGAACTTTACCAAGGTCTGCATGGTGGTCTCGGTGTTGACTACTTGCTCTTCCTCCACATCTTCACATCAGTTGTGGTCTACGTCTAGAAGATGTAGAGGCACTAGGAGGTCGGCACCATAACCGAGACCTGGCAAAAGGATGACGACTCAGAACACGGAAGTACATCTCTCTCTCAGCTATGCTGTTGATGCCCCTGCTGCAGCCACCTTTTCAGCTGATATCATCATTTTGTCTACTAGTGGTATGCCAGGAATGGGCCAATTACCTCAGGTCCTGCCGCAACACAACAGTGATTCAGGCACTGGTGAGGATGTCAGGCCAACAGAATTCACCAGGCAAGAAAGTATGATTATCGGTTGATTAACTGATGGAATATTAAAAATCCGTGATGACAGCATTTGTTTTCATATCTGGCAAGTCTGCCCAGGAATTGATGATACGAAAAAGTTCAACGACATAGATATGTATAGATGTAAATATTAAATTGTTTCATTATATTATCTGTGAACCCTGAAGTGTTGTGCCACCTTGTGTGACTCAAGTGTGACAGACGATCTAACAATCTGATGCTTTCATTATTTAAATCTGTCTTTTTCTACTCCAGGAAGAGTGGAGTCTGGAGCCCCCTTGTTAGTGTTAAAATGTCTCTTGTGATTTCATTATTTATTTATTTAAATCAATAATGATATCATTTTGTTATCTCTCTAGGGGTGAATTATGAGAAATTATCTTTTCATTCATTCATTTTATTGTTCAAATGTATGATTAAGAACTCAATGACTCTTCAGTATTGATCAATCTTTAGGTTTCGCGCATAAAACACCACCCACTAGTTTAATGTTTATTCATAGAATTATGGAAATCTGTCATTATGTATTCAGTGACCACTGAAGTTTTTAGCCTCCTTAGGGGAGTCCATCGTGCCAGAACATAGCATCATCTAATAGTACACTTATTTATTTACCTGTTAAACTAGGAAATTAAATAATAATTCATCATTTAATTAACTTATTTGAAATACAGTTAATGTTATGGACCCTAAGTACCTTTTGGAATCAGATTTTGTGAGTAGACGATGTAACATCATCTCATTACTTCATCATTTATCTCTGTAAGTAGGTCATTACATCAGCGATGGTTTTAGAACTTTGGTGCCATCTCGTCAGTGTTAATATAAAACACCAGCTAATTAATTATCAATTTAATTTTATAAATAAATCATTATTCCAGGAAGAGGTCAGTCTGACTACTCCATGTGGGATTTAAGTATGCACCACCATGACATTATTCAATCAATTTCCATTAAATATTAATTATTTGAATCGATGAAGATGTTCTTCTTGACAGGAGTAGGGCCATTCCTCCATGGGAGTTAATCAAGTGGCAGTATTTAATCATCTAAGTCCTCCTTCCTTGACAATCACTGGAGTTTGTTTCCATCTTATGAAATTTAAGTATGGAGGACTATCCAATTATTAACTTATCTGATTGCGTAAGTAATGATGGTGTCATATGTCATGTGGCTGTTGTGGGATTGACACAGGAGATCGGTACCAGAAGCAGTGCCCAGGAATGGGGGATACTGATTACGTAGTAGTACATTTTTAACAATAGAATGATTACACGATTTTAAAAATCTGTAATGTTTTGCATCATCAGTTTCTGCGAGGTTGCAACAGAACTGACCCATGAAGGAAACAGTGACCACCGATTTTAAAAATGGAATAACTGTATAATCTCCTGATCAGGGAATCTCATCTAATGAACTCTGTCGGGCTGATAACATGACACACCTGAAACAATAAATATATCTAAACAACCATCTTAGAAATCAGGTTACAAGACTTAATAGAGAACAGTCAATTGAGGAATCCAAAATGACTGAAAGAAACATAAGACACTGCTAGGAATCCTTAATCATCAGCCTAATGCAAATCTACACAACTCTGAGAAACCATGGGATCAAGCTCCTCTAATGGTAAGAGGATGAAGAGGAGTTTATTTTATTTTCAATAAAGAGAAAAGGATTATCGTAGAGGCGATTAACGGGGTTGTTTCCATTCTAGAAATTAGCAAATTGAAGCATAGAAAACAGGTTTAAAATACTCATCATTGTACTTGAATGGCACAATGATGCTTTCGTTTTCATGCTTATGCCACTATAGCCATGTTGTAGCTTGAGAGATGGGTAAATATGTAGAACTCAAAAGAAAGGGCCCTGATTTGTTTTTGTGAGGAACTCAGTGAGGTTGTAGGGTTAGTTCATCGGTGGTTATACTCCTTTAAGCCTATGGGAGGGGCACTAGAATGTGACAGAATGTTGGGTCATTAATGTTGCCTGGCAACCCTCCCTGCATTGTGTATCCTGGTATCATGGGCCAAGTACAAGAGAGCAGCTTTGAGAAAGTGCTATCATGGGACATTACAGTCTGCCAAGATAACTATCTCCTAAAACTTTTCATGACAGCATTTTATTCCCCTAACCATGTCATAGCCACACCTCTGGAAGTGTGCCTACAGCTTTTACTGGTTACCAAATTCAAGATTACCTAATCATCAGAGGACATAGTCTGTGGAGAAACAGTTCAGAGTCTTCTGTTTATGAATACTCTCTCTACTCAGAAGTAAAGCTATCGAAAAAAGATAATAAGACTCACGATATTCATCAAAAAGGTGAGTTTGACATTGTTGACTTCCTTCAGGAAGGTGATAATCCGTTTGTTAGAGTAGACTTAGCGATTATTAGATTTCAGTCCATCTCTTTTGAGGCAGCCGTCCCACATTAATTATGTGATATCTTCTAAAATCCCTTCATACACAATGACAGTTCAGCATTTAAACATGTTCCTACTGTGCTCTGCGATTAAATAAGGGATGAAGCTGGGCGTTTCCCACAATCATGTTGGAGTCAACTGAGAGACAATTGTGTGGAGAGTGGCAGACCATTTCATCCTCTTATTATGTTGCTATTTGATTATTAAAATAGGACATTAGATAATCCATGATCAGTGGATTGTGGTGACGCGATGTGGGAGGAAATTAATATAGACCATCTTAATATCAATTATGTAGTTAAAATATTTAAATTAATCACGACAGCATCGTTCAAGAGCCTTGTTTCAAGCCACCTTGTGGAAGTGTATGATGTTACATGAACTCATTATTTGATTATTTAGTTATATAAAACAATGATTATATCGTCCATGACACTTGGAATCTGGTGCCACAGATCACCTAATTACATAATTAATGTATTTAAATTGACAATCTGTGTTAATCCCCAAGATATTGTAAATATGTGTGTAATTATGTAAACCAAAAATTGTCCATTCCATGAAGAGACCTGTAAAGCTCCCTCTTGTGGCGTTAATATGCAATATCATCACAGTTTATGATTCATGGTTTCAATGGATGATGGTGTCATCTGTCATTTGGCTGCTGTGGGACTTACACAGCAGGAAATCTGTACCAGAAGCAGTCCCCAGAGAATGCGGGACACTGTGTTACCCAGTGATTGCTGATTAAGTAATTGGAGATTTTTAACTATCGAATGAATACACGATTAAAAAAAAAAAACTGTATTGTTTCACATCATCATTATCTGCGAGGTTGCAAGAGAACTGACCCATGAAGGACACAGTCACCACCAATTTGAAAAATGGAATAACTGAATAATCTCTTGATCAGGGAATCTCATCTAATGTACTCTGTCCGGCTGTGAACATGACACACCACCAACAATAAATAATTCTAAGTAACCATATTAAAAATCGGGGTACAGGACTTAATAGAGAACTATCAATTGAGGAATTCAAAATGACTGAAAGAAACATAAGACACTGCTCAAAATCCTTAGTCATTAGCCAACGGCAAATCGGAACAACTTCAAGAAACCATGGGATCAAGCTCCTCTAAAGTTCAGGGAATGAAGAGGGATCATTTTATTTTCAAAAAAGAGAAAATGTTTATGGTAGAGGTGATTAACTGTATTGTTTCCATTCCAGAAATTAGAAAATTGAAGCATAGAAAACAGGTTTAAAATACTCATCAATTTACTTGAATGGCATAATGATGCTTTCCTTTTCATGCTTATTTCATGTTGTAGTTTGAGAGACTGGTAAATACGATGCATAACTAAAAGGAAAGAGCCCTGCTTTGTTTTTGTGCGAAAATCAGTGAGGTTGAAAACTGAGTTCATCGGTGGGTATGCTACTTTTAGCATGTGGGAGGGGCACTAGAATGTGACACAATGTTGGATCATGAATGTTGCCTGGTAATTCTGCTTGCTCTCTGTATCCTGGTATCATGGGCCAAGGACAAGAGAGCAGCTTCGAGAAAGTGTTATCATGGGACATTACAGTCTCCCAAGTTAAATATCTCCTAAAAGTTTTCATGACAGCATTTGATACGCCTAACCAAGTCATAGCCAAATCTCTGGAATTTTGCCTACAGCTTTTACTGGTTACCAAATTCAAGATTCCCTAATTTTCAGAAAACATAGTCTGTCGAGAAAAAGTCCAAAGGTTTCTCTTTATGACTGTTCTCTATCCTAAGAAGTAAAGCTATGGAACAAAAGATAATAAGACTCACAATTTTTCTTCAAAAGGTGAGTTTTCCATTGTTAACTTCCTTCAGGATAGCAATAATCCATTTGTTAGAGTAGACCTAGGGATTATTGGATTGGAAGCCATCTCTTTGGAGGCTGCCGTCCAACATTAAATATGTGATGTCTTCTAAAGCCCTGCATGCGCAATGACATATCAGCATTTAAACCACTTACTACTCAACTCTGCGATTAAATAAGGGATGAACCTGGTTTTTTCACAGAAACATGTGGGAGTCAAGTGAGAGTCAACTGTGTCGAGTTGAAATTACAGACCATTTCATCCTCTGATTATGTTGTTATTTGATTATGAAAATAGGACATTAGATAATCGATGATCAGTGGATATTGGTTCCACGATGTGGGAGTCAATTATTATAGAACATCTAAGTCTTAATTATGTAGTTAAAATATTAAAATTAATCACGACAGGATCGTTCACGAGTCTGGTTGGAGCCATGTTAGGGAAGTGGATGATGTTATATGTACTCATTATTTGATTATTAAATTATATAAAACAATGATTATGTCATCCATGAAACCTGGAATTTGGTGCCACAGATCATCTAATTACAAAAATAAAGTATTTAAATTGTCAATTCTTGTTAATACCCAAGATGATGTAAATGTTTGTATAGTTATGTAAACCTAAATCTTCCATTCCATGAAGAGACCTGTAAAGCACCCTCTTGTGGCAGTAATGTGCAATATCATCACATTTCATGATTCACTGTTTCTTTTTTTTTTTTTTCTTTTTTTTTTCTTTTTTTTGCATATAGAGTATTTTTAATTTAATTTTATTTAACAAAGTCCGATTAAATGAAAACAAACATTTATACACAATATTTGGGAATTTGGGCGTCGTTCTTTCCAAACTACTTCCTGCTGGTAAGGGGCGCTGTCTTGGGGGATTCGAAGAAGATTCAGATATCCTAGCTGTAGTCTGTAGGGCTGTTTTGTCCAGCTGTTTGGAATGTAGGATCAGCTTGTACTCTGTTTCAGGCAGTCTGGTGTGATCAAACCACATTAGTCTGGAAGGAATCCACATCTTTTCATTTTCTGTGGAAACAAAAATAGAAATACTTTTCCCCAGTAACTTGTTCTTCAACTTAAATTTTGGAGTCAAAGCGTTTTTTTTTTTTTATTATTATTATTTTACATGTCGATCCCAGTTCCCTCTCCCTCCCTCCCTCCCTCCCCCCAAGCCCTCCCTCCCTCCTTCCCTCCCTTTTGCCCTCTCTACCCTCTCCCATGCACTCTAAACACCCTCCCCACCCCACCCCCCACCACAATACAATATGTAGGGGAATGCCATCCAGTTGGGGTCATGTAGATCTGACAGGTCCTGTGAAGTAGGGACTAGGGCTTCTCTCCTATCTCTAGAATAAGGCAGTTATCCCTCCATGGGGGATATGTTTGCAAAGTCCTTTTGTGCACCAGGGATACATCCTGGCTCCACTGTCTGAGGTCTCTTAGGCTGCTCAGACCTTCTGGCTGAGACCCATATTCAGGGGGGTCCGAGTCAGTCCCCTGTTGGCTTCCCAGCTATCAGTCTAGTGGCCCTTAGCTCCTCCTTGTTCAGGTAAGCTGTCTCTATGTACTTCTACCGCATGGTCTTGTCCTCTCCATCTGCTTCTGGGTTCTAGTTTGACTCAGTGTTTATGTATGGGTGTTTGCTCCTGTTTTCAACAGGCATTAGTTGAGGACTCCATGGAGAAGTTAGTTGTTGATCTCACTCTCCGAGAAGGGCATTTATGATAGCCTTTCCACGGAAGCTGAGATTGTTAGTTGGGAGCAGTCTTGTAGTTCCCTCGACCTTTCTTTGTGTTCAACTTTATCTTCAAACCAATATTGGCTCCCTCTCTTATGTTCTCTCTCTCTGTCTCTGTCTCTCTCTCTCTTTCCTATTTTCCATTCCTAACCAGGCTCAATCCTCCTGGTCGCACATGCCTTCCTCTCCTCCCTCTCATTTTCTCCTACTTCTCTCTCCATTAGCTGTCCTCCCCCACTATACCTGAGGTCTGGGGGACTTGTCCCTTCCTGGTTCTATGAGGGACGTTATATGAATCTCTTAGAATACAACTTGTATCCTAGTTCCTCTGGTGATGTGAATTATAGGCTGGTGATCATTTGATTTAGTTCTAAAATACATATATGAGTGAGTACATACTGTGTTTCTCTTTTTGTGACTGGGTTACCTCATCTAAGTCTTAATTATGTAGTTAAAATATTAAAATTAATCACGACAGGATAGTTCACGAGTCTGGTTGGAGCCATGTTAGGGAAGTGGATGATGTTATATGTACTCATTATTTGATTATTAAATTATATAAAACAATGATTATGTCATCCATGAAACCTGGAATTTGGTGCCACAGATCATCTAATTACATAAATAAAGTATTTAAATTGTCAATTCTTGTTAATACCCAAGATGATGTAAATGTTTGTATAGTTATGTAAACCTAAATCTTCCATTCCATGAAGAGACCTGTAAAGCACCCTCTTGTGGCGGTAATGTGCAATATCATCACATTTCATGATTCACTGTTTCAATTGATGATGATGACATCCTTCACGACTGGCGTCTGTCCATGCTTCCCTGCCAGTTAAACGCTACATCACCTCTTTATTGCGACAGTTAGCTATTACTGACTTATTTAATTCTTTGAATTATTTAAACGACAGACAATGCCAACCCATCACCGATTAAGATTAGGGTGCAAATATCTGTCAGGGAGAAGTTTAGGAAAGTTGTAGACATGGGCAGAGCATTTTCTGAATGATCAATGCATCTCACATTGTACTAGGGATTTTAGATGATAGAGTCCAGAAGCAAAGCTGCTGATGCCCATGCTGCAGCCATCTTTTCAGCTGGTATCAACATTTTGGCTACTACTGCTATGCCAGGAATGGGCCCATTATCTCAGGTCCTGCCACACCACAAACAGAGATTCAGGCGCTGACGATGATGTATCAGTAAGCATAAACAAATGGATTAAAGGATGAAAAGTAAAATACAACAAGCATTAAAAAAAGAAAATTCCAGATCATGCTGTAACACAAAAATCCATATATATATAATTAAGAAAAAGAATGCCATTTAGAGCATACACAAAATTAACTCCAAGTGTGAATACTCCCTTAGCCTAGAGACAAGGAGGAGGGCCCACGCCAAACCCAAATGTCTTGACAGGTTTTGGTGAATCCTCCTAAATAACTCAGCCTTCCAGAGAAATGTATGTGGGATGGGATGGGGAGGTCACTGGAGGAGGGAGGGAGATGGAAGTGAGAATGATATGCAAAATAAGATCTTTCTATTTATTTCTTAACAACAGAAGTTAAGTTATTTTGATGGCAAAAAATGGTAATATCTCTGCATGTATCTGACCCCAAAATGTTAGATGTGAAGGGCAAAGCTTCTGGAAGGCACTGGACAAACTGAACCTCTCCTTCTTTGGTAACTTGCCTTCCCTGTGCACCAAAAGCATAATAGAGCTGACTTCAAAGTATTTATTCACCTTGCTGCATAATCAAAATGCTTTCCACAGATGCAGCCCACAAGGAAAAGTATTCCTGGGCCACATCCTGGTTTGGGAAGCTCCTAGGACCACAATGGGCCTAACAGACCACTGAATTTGACAGCACATTCAAGCCCAGCATCCTCATAGAAGGCCTGCAAAACAGACATTCATGACTCCCTATACCACCCTCTGAATCCACTCACTCACCATGCTGCAGCTTCTGTTCTCCTCCATTTCTCAGAAGCACTCACAGAGCAGCAATCATTCCTCTGGTGCCTATTCTGATATAAAAGCAAGCCTGCAGCATGGCTCCAGGAAGTCTCCTTCCAGACCTGAGACTTGTGGGTTGGCTCAGTGTACCTGATTGGCTAGTGAGGCTGGATTGACAAGAGCTCATCCTAAAGAGTTAGAGTGTTCGTAATGACACACCAGGCCCAGCACCTCCTTTGACCCTGGCTTTTACTCCAGACCTAGACATTTCAGAGATCTGCACAAATAGGAAATTATTTGGTTTTTGGTTTTTTTTTGACAGAATTTCCCTGTGTGGCTCTTGCCATCCTATTCCTTGCTTAGTAAACTGTGCTGGTGAATTTCTTATTAATTATTAATATTAATCTTGTTGTTGTTTTCTATTAGTTTTTTCATTGACTGTCTAATATTTATTGATACATTTATTTATTTATTTATTTATTTTTATTTTTGCGACAGAGTTTCCCTTTGTGGCCCTACTGTCCTGGAACTTACTCTGTAGACCAGGCTGACCTCTAAATCAGAGAGATCCACTTGCGTCTACTTCCTCAGTGCTGGAACCAAAGGCAAAAGCCAACATTGCATAGTCAGACATTAATTTAAATGTCACTTTCCCATGTCGTCAGTAGACGGCCCAGCTCTGTTCCTGCAGAGGAGAATTTCAAACTTTCTTTCTCTCTCCACACAATGTGAAGAGCTTGCAAAAATCATTATACAATTCAAACTGAAACTATTCTCTTCTTCAACCATAAATATATATAAACAAAAAACCAAACTTGCTTTAAGAATAGAATGTGGAGCTATGGAGTGGTTAGCCATAGAGGACAAGCCATGGTGGAGTACACCTTTAATCCTAGCACTTTGGAGACTTAATCAGGTGCATGTCTGTAATTTCATTGCCACCCCAGGCTACACCACATTGATCCAGTCTTAAAGAGAAAGAGAGACAAGTGGTGGCTCATTCCTTTATCCCTGAAATTGGGAGGTAGATATGGATGGGAGGAGAAAGAAATATAAGGAGGAAGTAGAAAAAAGCTCATTGTTTTCTGAGGGAAGACTCCTAGTATCAGAATTGCCCGCCCCTTTGGTATGAGTACTTCAGTAGAAATAAGAGCTAGGGCTTGGCTGCTCTGCTTCTCTGATCTTTCATCATCAATCGCATATCTGAATCCATGTTTTGATTATTAAGAACAACTAGAAGTAGCTTTACAATTTCCAGTGCAGTGTGTAAAATCTAAACTGTAGTGTACAAGACTATAATTTGTGGCAATAATATTGATAGTCTAATCTTTACCATTTTCTCAAGTTTATTGCTATATTTTGTATGCATGAGTTTGAGAAAAAATGGTTTGTATAAGTATACAGGTTATTGATTGTAGATTGTAGATAATGATGTGAAGTATCTGAACTCTGGTCATCCCCAAAAGATGTGCAGAGTCTCTGGCCAAGATACACAACATGTTTTATCTGATGAACCAAAAATCTTCCACAGATTAACAATAAAACCAAAATAAATAAAGAATTATATAATGGTTTTCAGAACATGAAGTATCAGAATTTAAGATCCTATACATGGTAAGTTTGTAACATGAAATGAATACAATCCAATGACAATGAACAACAATTAATAACAAAATGCAGATTGCAAAGGCACAGTAATAATTTTTTTGGAAATACTCAGAATGCTCAATGGAATTATGAAAATACAGTACACAAACTAACATAATATGACTTTTATACTTACCACAAAGCAACCACAATAAAAATATGTATAATATGTGTAAGAGAATAAAAGAGATAGAGAGAATAACCAAAGAGCAAAGGTCAAAAAATATCAACGATTAACATAAAGTACAAAAGAAACTTAGCCAAGAAAAGTGTGATCTTGACCAATGTTATTCAAATATCTATGAATCCATGTGTTCAGAGATTAAATAAACACAAACTTCAACACTACAATTAAATCAACTAAAAGTGACCCTTAGACACTTTTGACCCTGTAGCTATGGATATCTATTCCAAAGACAGGATGTCCCTGTTCTAGAGCTCTCCATGCAAAAGGAGCTGACCTTCTGCTATGGCTCTGTAAACCTTTATACCCCTTCATTGTTTCAGGTAAACCTAGCCGCACTGATGCGCACTCCACAGACAACATGGGAGAATAATTTAAAATCAAATTCCTGCCAAGTGGTTTATGGCCCAAGGTGAAGATCCTGACCTAACTCCCTACCCAAAACCATACACACCTGAGATATCTCTGCAGAATAGAGAATCGTTTTGTTCACCGGAATTTAACGTCAGTTAACACAGTATTGTAACTCTTGGTAGCAGAGAGTTAAAAACATTATAATCTTATATTGCTGAGAGACATCCACATCACCATTTTTTACTACTTTCCAAAATATTTATAAGGCAAACCTGAAAGTGGAATGGAATATTCAGAACTTCAAGAAATCAGACCTTCAGTTATCCAGCGTCAGCTCCCAATTCACACCAACAGCATTGCATGCATATGCACACTGGACAGTTATATAATAAGCAACACACCCACCCATGCCAGGGCTGCAGAGTCTCCCCCAAACCAAGAAACACATGGAGAGGAAGGCTCAGAGGACAAGGGTAACTGCCCAGGTCACCACATGTAACAAAAGAACCCCAGTCTGTCTCATGGTCCATACAAATTTTGCAGAAATGACATCTGAGCAGACCTGCTTTGAAAACCCTACACTCAGAATAGTGTAACCTGTGTTCTTCCTTACAACTCGACAGAGCATAAGGAAAAGAGAATCATGGAAAGAAGGCTTCTCAGAGTCCAGCATTGGCTGGGACCACCCAGTTGGACCTAAAATTTTGCAGCCCACTACCAGAGAATCAGAAATCAGTGACTCAGATTGCATAGTCCTTGTAGCTCTGCACTACCCACCCAGCAGATAGCGGCCTAATCCAGAAAGTTTGTGTTTTAGTATACATTCTTCTACTGTCCTGAAAGTCAAGCTGCTCATTATTAAAATCACACTGTACCTTGTGTGCACATTTTGTTACACACTCATTGTTACTGGCCAGTAACCATTGACCTCATAGCTGGGAAATACTGCAGCCAAATGTATGACACCTTCTAATATTCACTGTGTTTAATGTGAAACTCCTGTTTAAGAAAAGCAGGCTGTGAATTAGAGAACACAAGTAATCATGGCAGGGCTTGTGGGCAGAAAAGTATATGTGAATATGATGTAGCTATGATCTGAAAAAAAATATTTTGAAAAGATGAAAATAGCTTCATGGCCATGTGCTCCAGAGACTAGGGGTTTCATTTAGAGCACACTAAGTATTCCTCAAACCTTTTCTCTCAGACTGTACATCCAAACGAACAAAAAAATAATAGTCCTGTTACATAGTCCACAAGAGTTCACCCAGACTGGTTTTGGCTAAATACTGTAATTATAGTAATTTGTATACATGATAAGGTCTCTCCTCTATCCAAAGTCTTGATAGCCCTCATCTGTGGATTCCAAGAAACTGCCCTGTGAGACAATGATGGCTTTTCTAGGAATGATTATCTAATTCCACATTGCTCACCTCAACTACTGTTGAAGGAGGAAACCTCAGCTTCCATCCTGCCTCTCCCTTTCTGCATTGTGACTCCACCAGTATCCAAGTGGGACATGAATTCAGTCATTGCACAAATCCCTCTTCATTTATAAGACCCCACAATAATCAGAGATCTTGGGAGATCACTCATTTTTCTGGTCTATTTTCCTTCTCCCTGACCAGGTAAGGGCCCAACTGGAACGAAGTGTAGGATTTTCTTCCCAGCACTGTACAGGTGAATCCAGGATTAGGAGTTCAAAACAATTCTCAATTACACAGCATAAGACAAGCCACAGTTAGAAGAAACTTTGCTCTACACAGAAATCAATAATCAGCATCACTTGAGAAAAAGAATGAAATAAGTAAAATCTAAGAAACATAGGAGTGCAGCAAAATAGTGATAAAAATATTAATATGTTTAAAGAAGACATTTAAAAAGGTACCAAAAGCTGGGTGGTGGTGGCAACTATGCTGGTGCTCAGGAGGCAAATGGAAGCTTATCTCTGTGGGTTCAAGACCAACGTGTTCCACAATATATAGTTGTGGGACAGGCAGCAGAGTCAAAAAGAAATGGGGGTCTCTAAAAAACAATAAATAAAAAACAGGAAAACAATACAAAAAAATCAATGATAGAAAGAGTTGGTTTTTCGAGAAAATTAACAAGGTAGAGAAAGCTTTATCCAAACTAAAAAAAAAGCATAGAGAAAACATGAAAATTAACAAAATCAGAAACAAAAAGTAGTACATAACAATAGACACTGAGGAAATGCAGACAATTTTAAGGACATATTTTGAAAACCTATACTCCACAAGGTTTGAAAATTCAAAGGATATGGACAAATTTCTGGATAACTATTACTTACCAGAATTAAATCAAGAATAGACAAGCAAGTTAAATTGACCTATAACAACTAACAAAGTAGGAATAATAATGAAAAGCCTTCCAACATAAAAATACCAGAGCCAGATGTCTTCTTCAGTGAAGAATTCTACCAAAAATTCATGGAAGAGCTATATTAATACTCCTGAAATTGTTCCACACAATAGAAAAGAAGGTTCATTACCAAACTCTTTTTATGAGGCTACAATCACCTTGATGCCCATCCACACAAAGCCATAAATAAGAGAGAAAATTACAGACCAATACCCCTCATGCACATTGATGCAAAAATACTCAAGAAAATATGGGAAAACTGAATCCAAGAATATGTCAGAGAAATCATCTACTATGATCAAGTAGGCTTCATCTCTGGCTTGCAGGGATTGTTTCACATATGAAAATATATCAAATATACCACTATATAAACAAACTGGAAATGAAACGTCACATAATCATCTCCCTAGATGTAGAAAAAACCTTTGACAAAATTCAACATACTTTAATGTTAAAGGTCTTGGGGAGATCAGTGATAACAGGAATTTATGTAAACATAATAAAAGCAATATATAGTAAACCCATGGGAAATATCAAGCTGAATGTAGAGAAGCTTAAGGTGTTTCCTCTAAAATCAGGAAAAAGACTAGGCTGCCCTATCTCTCCATATCTCTTCATTATTGTAATTGAAGGGCTAGCTAAAGAAATAAGACAAGAAAAGGAGTTCAACGGGATGCAAATTGGTAAGGAAGAACTCAAACTTTCTCTATTTTCAGATGATATGATAGTTTACATAAGCAACCAAAAATTTCTATCAATATTCTCCTACAGCTGTAAAATATATTCAGTAAAGTATGAGGATACAAGATTAAATTAAAAAAAATCTGTAGCCATTACATATTCAGTCAACAAAGGGGTTGTTCAAGAAATCAGAGAAACATCACCCTTCACAATAGCCACAAACAACATAAAGTATCTTGGGGTATCACTTACCAAAGAAGTGAAAGACCTATATAATAAGAATTTTTGTCTTTAAAGAAAATACCATAAAATGTAAAGATGTCTCAATCTCATGGATAGGTAGAAAAAACCTAGAAAAATGGCAATCTTACCAACAGCAATCTACATATTCAATGCAATCTCCATTAAAATCCCAGCACAATCTTTCACTGACCTTGAAAGTATAATATCTACTTTATATTGAAAACCAAAAGAACCAGAATAGCCAAAACAACCTGTATAATAAAGGAACTTCATGCGGGAACATTATTCCTGACTTTAAGATCTTCTACAGAGCTATAGTCCTGAAAACAGCCTGGTATTAGCACAAAAATAGACAAGTACCTCAATGAAATCGAATAGAAAATCCTGATATTAACTCAAACACATACTAACAAAACAGCTAAATGTATACAATGGGATGGGGAAAGCATCTTCAAAAAATGCTGAGTAAGGTTTTCCGCCCGCTGCTGGTCTTGTCCCGCAGCTGTGCCACCCCCAATTAATATACAGAGACTCTCTATTTGATATAAATCTCCATAGAGGAAATAAAAAAATGATTTAAGACACTTAAGAAAGTATTCAACATCCTTAGCTGTCAAGGAAATGCCAACTAAAACAACGTTGAGATACCATCTTACTCCTGTCAGAATTGCTGAAATTAGAAACAGCAATGCCAACTTATGCTTTTGAGGATGTGCAGAAATGGGTACACACCTCCACTTCAGGTGGAACTGCAAACTTGTACAGCCATTTTGGAGACTAGCATGGCAGTTTCTCAGGATAATGGGAATCAGTCTACCACGAGACCTAGTAATCTCCCGCTTAAGTACATACCCAAATGATCCCAATCCATGCAACTAAGACTTGTGATTACCTATGTTCATAGCAATATTATTTAAAATAGCAAGAACCTGGAATCAACTTAGATGCCCCTCAACTGAAGTATAAATTAAGAAGATTTGCCACATTTACACAATGGAATACTACTCTGTGGGGGTGGGTAGAAACAATGGAATCTTGAAACTCACAGACAAGTTGATGGAACTTGAAGAAACCATCCTGAATGAGGTATCCCAATCACAGAAAGAGAAACATGGTATGTATTAACTCATATGTGGATTTTAGACATATTGCAAAGGTTCACCAGCCTACAAATCAAACTGCCAGAGAAAGTAGGATAGAAGGACGAGTCTAACAGTTTTACATAAGGACACTCGCAGAAGCAGGAAGGGACAAGGTCCTCAGAGCATATAGGTGGGTATTTGCAGGTAGTGAGTGAAGAGGGACCTAGCACAAGGAAAATGGGAGGAGAGGAAAGATTGTGGGTCTAGGAACATTTGGTCAGGGGAGGAATAGACTTGAGAAGAGAAGAGAAGAGAAGAGAAGAGAGGAGAGGAGAGGAGAGGAGAACAGAGGAGAGAAAAGAGAGAAAGAGACTATAAAACAGGGAGCCATTATAGGTTAGAAGAGGAAACAGAACCTAGAGAAATGTACAGAGCCGTACAAGAATGACCCCAACTAACTTTTTGAGCAACAGTGTAAAGGCACCATAAATTCCCTTTGCTGGCAATGAGATCAATGACTAACCTATGCACCATCATGGAGACCGCATCTAGTAGCTGATGGAAACAGAAGCAACCTTGGACAACTAAACACTGAGCAAAATTGAATCCATATGCCGAGAGGGAGGACAAAACTACATTGCAGAAACCCAAAGACACAGCTGATTTGAACAAGGAGGTGCTAATGGGGCTCCAGACTTATAGCTGGGAATCAAACATGAGACTGACACAGACCCCTGAACATGGGTCTCAGCTAAATGGCCTGTGCAGTCTAAGGGTCTTCAGAGAGAGGGACCAGGAAGTATCTCTGTTGCAAAAAGGACATTGGGGGGAAAATCCCCATGGAGGGATACTCCATTAACCTTGAGACAGGAGAGACATTTTAGTGTCTACTTAAAATGACTTGAAGGATTTAGATGACCCCTCCTGGAAGGCATCCACCTACATGTATAGTGTTGGTTGGATGGGAGGAGAGAGTGGCTGGGGGCCTGGGAAGTTGGGACGGGAAGGAGGGTGGGAGTAAGTTGGAGGGAACTGGTTTGATAAGTATAATTAAGAAATTTTACAAATTAAAAACATTAAAAAGATACCAATGTAATTTTCAAAAATAAAGTTAACATACTTTAATAATTGAAAATTTTTACCTCTATTGACTTTGAAATATCACACCTCCACAGAGAGAACATCACTTCCAGCACAAGTTCTAATATATCTTAATAATTAAAACTCACAGTAATCTAACAGGGAGGGGAAGGTGAAAACTGAAAAATCACAGATTCAGAGCATCTGGCTACTAGAGTTGTTATCTCTACCTATTCTCAGACAAGCAATGTGTTCCTGTCCTCACACTACCTACTCAGATTGACTGCTATCGCTTCGATCCCTCAGACTAACTTCTCAAACAAAATCATCTCACGGCATGCTCTTCTTGCTCCTCTACCTTATCTTCCTCTCTCTGTCCAGCCATGTCACTCCTATCTCCAAATCCCTGCTGCTGGGATTAAAGGCCTGATTCCCATGTCCTGGGACCACCTTAGTGTGAGCTGTTTTTCTTTTAGACAGACTTAGTATGTGTCTAACTAGTGACATAGTGTGTGTGTCTAACTACTGATTTAATGTGTGTGGATAACTAGTGACCTAGTGTTGGTAGCTAAGTAGAGACTTAGGTGTGTAGTTGACTAAATACATAGAAATACATAGGTGAATGGCTAACTACTATCTCAGTGTGTGTGTGGCTGACTATTTTCTTGATGTTTGTGACTAGCTAGTAAATTAGATGTGTGACTGACTAGTGACTTAGTATGGGTGGGTAAGTATTGATATATTGTGTGTAACTAACTAGAGACATAGTGACTGTGGCTAACTAGTGACTTAGCCAATGTGGTTAATTACTGCTTATGCATGTAGCTAAATAGTAACTTAGGTGTGTGATTAACTACTGTCTTAGTGTGTGTGGCTAAGTACTGCTTTATTTGTGTGATGGACTTGTGGCTTAGTTTTGTGGCTAACTAGTGACATAGGTATGGGGCTGACTATTGATTTAGGTGTTTTTCTAAGTAGTGACTTCATGTGTGCAGCTAAATAGTAAGTTAAGAATGTGGCTAACAAGAGGCATGGTGTGTGTGGGTACTAGTGAGCTAGTATGTGTGGCTAACTAGTGGGTTAGTTTGTGGCTAACTTGTGGCTTACACTTAACTACATCTGTAGCTAAATAGTGACTCCGCTTAGCAATCTGATTGTTAGGAACTAGCAGCCATTTGACCTCCAACACCCTGATGATGGGCGGGTCCCTCATGGCCATGTCATCAGTACATCAGCTTTACCTGACGGCTCAAGGTTTACCTGGCTGCCAGAGGACTCAGTTACACATGTGCAAGCCTCCCCTTTTAAAGCAAGTGCCCCACACCCCCCCCTCTTCTGCTTTCAGTTGGCCACCAGCTACCCCCTCTTTCTCTCCCTTTTTCTCAACAAACTCGCCGTGGGCGCTGAGTCTCCTGTTTGTGTTTCATAGGCATTAGCTGCACAGCAAAAGAACAACATTGGTGCTGAAACCCAGGCAGGCTCTTCTTGAGGGTCACTGGCAGCTGTTTGCTGGTGGGCGGCCAGCCAGAGACACTCAGGATCCTGTTTCCAATACCAGTAGTCTGCCTCCATTCCCCCCACCCCACACAGGCTTCAATTAGGTAAGGTACCCTTTTAAATTTTAACCCATTTCCTTAAGATCTGGTACATCCCTCAAGGGTGGAAGACATACTGCCTGGGGCGGGATATCTGCTCTTCTCTGGGACTGCTGAGTCCTTCCAGCCTCTGTTGGCCCTGGCAAAGTTTTGGGCTGATGACCTCCGGATAACACTCTGCCCTTCTCGCTTATCATGTGGCCACACTCTTGGGCTGGAGTTCCAAGACTGCATGGTCACTTTCTTCTCTACACATGGGGAATAAACTGACTAAGGAAATATACCATGCCACTCCACTGGGATGCCTGATAGAAAATTTAAAACCCTTTCACTTAATGCCACTTGTTAAGGCACCCAGACTTATTTACCTTTGTATTGAAGAGTGGCCTAGATATCCCCTAGGAAATGCAAATTGGCCGAATAATGGCTCTCTAGATCCAGATACTTTACAGGATCTTTCAAATTACTGCCAGCGAACAGGTAGATGGAAGGGGTTTTTTTCTATCTCTCTGCTAAATCATCTCTTACCCTCAACTTGGTTCTGTTATCTTCCCGCCACACTAATACTCTCCTGCGCGCAGCAGCTGCAGCTTCTCTCAGGGCAGTAGGCTGGGCTGAGGCAGCATCTACTCAAGACAAAATTGAATCCCAAAATGTTATGATTTCTGCCAGCTGTTTGGGATATATTTATGGAAGCTGCCATTTTGACAACATGGCCTAGCCTCATACCCCCCCCCCATGGTTCTTCCCTCTGCTACACCAGTCACCTAGGCACAGGGAGTCTAGCCAGCTTCTGCTGCAAACAGAACCTGTAATTCATTTACCTTTTGCTTTTATTCTTTTATTTGCTTTATTCTTTATTCTTTGTCTCTAATTTCTTTTTTCACTATGTCATACATAGCTTCACATTCTAGTCCTCAATTTTACACAGTCCTGTTTAATATATCTGTACATTTAACTTAAATTTAACTTTATGTAAATGTAAGCTAACTTCATACAACTTAAATTCAATTGTACTAACTCTCAAATATTTCTAAATTGCTATGTGCCTTTGAATGGTGGTAAACATTTAAGGTTATAAATGTCTATTTCAAGCTAACAAAATATTTATGCCACCCAGTCTTTCCTGTGAGCTGTTTATTAAGGTTAAGCCTCTATAATCACAGGGAGTTTTTCTCTATCTCTTTGTCCTCTATGGTTATAAGTGTAACCTACTAAGTAAAAACCAGTTACAGTCAGGCTGCAGGGCCCTGAGTAAAATATCCCTCCACAGCCTCTCAGCTTGGATCCAGTTTTCAAAACAGATTAATTACAGGGATATTTTGTATACTAAGGTATGCTAAACACTCAGACAGCCCTCAAATGCTCAGAGATCTAGAGAATAAGGCATTTAAAATGTCTCATTAAAAAACATTTTTAACAGAGAGACAGGCCAGCTGCTGGCACCACCCATTTCCTCCAAGGTGACTGAGGGATACTGAAAGAAGCTCCACCCACAAAAGTGGCAACGCTAGTCACTGAACAATCCTGCCTTTCATTTCATCCCTCACAACTGGTCTGTGTTCAAACACATGACAGATTAAAACATGCTGGGAAATAACAAAATCACTCCCATTACCACAGTCATGTACTTTTTTCATAGTGGTGACTTTAGCACCTGGTTGCTTACCCTGAAATCTCCTGCAGTGTAAACAATATTCCTTAATCTGCACTGAAGGCAGAAGCAATGCTCCACTTGCAAATGCTTTTCCTGTGACTGCACTGGATAGTTGGCTACCTGACTCTAATAGAAAATTTAAATCTCTTAGGTGTTACAGTAATTTAAGAAATTTGAAGGTATAGTACAGAAGTCAGCAAGGCCATTGTTTGGAGAGCAACAGACTGCAACCAGTACCACTTGCATCAACATAAGGGATTGTCTCATAAACATTCTTCTAACAGGATGCAAATGCATCTGTTGTAGCATTGATATGCCTTCCCAGGGAGAAATCACTTCGCCCACAGAGGAGATCCATAAAGACAAATATTTCTAACATAACATGTATCTATCCCTGGAAAATATTCAGAGAGGAGCCAGCCTAGACAAAGTTTGCTTTTCATATATGCTATCCTTCTTAAATGGCTTTTGGTTCAAGCTCCATTTTACACAGTGAACAATTTCAGTAGAGACTGGAGACAGCATGTCTAGCTACTTAGGGAGATGGGAGGATTACACAGCAAATGTGTTCCCAGTACTGTTCCTAAAGGCCACCAGATACCTTAAACTGAAGGACCTGTTCCACATATAGGATCCTGACATGAAGATGATGGGGAATGAGATAGATAGGAAACATAGAAGGTAGAAAAGTTTTTTTAAAAAAAGCTGGGATAGGGAAATGTGTCCCATGAAAAGTTTCTTAATGAGAATAGACTCTTGTATACTATTTCCACAGAGGAAATGGAAGGAAAGGGGACACTTATGTAAAGTCAGTAGAAACCCATTCAATGGGACAAACTCAGCAGAACACCACTAAAACAATGCAGTGCTAGGGAATACATGATATATCATGATCATTGCTGACAAAGCCCACAGTGGCCTTGGGACTGAGAACCATAGCTCTATGGAGTTTATATCTACATGTCAGAAGGAACCTGTCCACAAAGGCTTTGTTCCATACAATTACCAGCTCTCCCATGCAAATACCTGGTTTTTGACGAGGTTCAGTGTTTTATTGTCAATACACCAGGCCCTTAGGAAAATCGTTCAAGGCCTAGGCCCCTGGTTGTTACTATCTCTTCAAAGAATGTTTCTCATACCTGCATGAGGACCTAAGTAAAAGCTTTGCTTTATCAGTCCACTCATACAACATTGGTTTACTTTTTATAATCTGGTGTCCTATTGCCACAGTGGTAGAACTATTCTTTTCTGGAGAAGAAAACGGCAACTATATGATATAATGCAATTTAAGGTTGCTTATGACACTGTAATGTCTTTCTGAGCAGCTTGTTATGAGGCAGGTCTCTGATAAGGGTAAGGTACTAGATGCTGTTGCAAAACAAGAGTAGCTTCTGTGTAATGGTTTGGAGTCAAAGTTCTGGAAAATCATGTTGAACAAATATGTATCTAGGATTCAAAATTCAAACAGGACTGGTCAGCATACACTTATCTTTCTGTGTTTTAGAGGCAGTACTACCTCCGTTAAATTCTACTTTATGAGACCTAATATCTTCAAAGCATTTGTAAATCCTTTGTGTTACAAATTCTACTCCTGTAAAATACTGCTCAATAGTGAAGTGCTACCCTTACATGAGATGTCTTTTACAACATGCAGAAAATTAACAATAAATGGATCTTACACATAAAATTAAAATGCAAAGGGTTGAACTTCTAAAAGGTACTTAACTAAAAGGCCTCTGGAAGTTTGTTGCCATGATTTCAGTGGGTGCACCTGAAGTATGTAGAAGTTGACATAATTTTAGGTGTTCATAGATGCGTGGATTAATATCAGGATTTTCAATTCGATTCCATTGGTCTACCTGTCTATTTTTATGCCAATACCAGGCTGTTTTCAGAACTATAGCTCTGTAGTAGAGCTTAAAGTCAGGAATGGTGATGCCTCCTGATGTTATTTTATTGTATAGGGTTGTTTTGGCTATCCTGGGTCTTTTGTTTTGCCATATAAAGTTGATTATTATCCTTTCAAGGTCGGTGAAGAATTGTGGTGGGATTTTAATGGGGATTGCATTGAATCTGTAGATTGCTTTTGGTAAGATTACCATTTTTACTATGTTTATCCTTCCTATCCAAGAGCATGGGAGGTCTTTCCATTTTCTGGTATCTTCTTTAATTTCTTTCTTTAGAGTCACAAAGTTCTTATTATATAGATCTTTTACTTGTTTGGTAAGCGTTACACCAAGATACTTTATGTTGCTTGTGGCTATTGTAAAGGGTGATGTTTCTCTGATTACTTTCTCTGCCTCTTTGTCGTCTGAAAAAAATAGGGCTACTGATTTTTTTGAGTTTATCTTGTATCCTGCTAGTTTGCTGAAGGTGTTTATCAGCTGTAAGAGTTCCCTGGTAGAGTTTATTGGGTCGCTTATGTAAACTATCATATCATCTGCAAATAGAGACAGTTTGACTTCTTCCTTTCCAATTTGGATGCCCTTGATCTCCTTTTGTTGTCTTATAGCATTAGCTAGAACTTCTAGTACGATATTGAAGAGATATGGAGAGAGAGGACAGCCTTGTCTTGTTCCTGATTTTAGAGGAATTGGCTTAAGTTTCTCTCCATTCAGTTTGATGTTGGCAGTTGGTTTGCTGTATATTGCTCTTATTATGTTTAGGTATGTTCCTGTTATCCCTGACCTCTCTAATACCTTTATCATGAAAGGGTGTTGAATTTTATCGAAGGCTTTTTCTGCATCTAGGGAGATAATCATATGGTTTTTCTTTTTCAGTTTGTTTATATGGTGGATCACGTTGATAGATTTTCGTATGTTAAACCATCCCTGCAATCCAGGTATGAAGCCTACTTGATCATGGTGGATGATTTCTCTGATGTATTTTTGAATACGGTTTGCCATTATTTTATTGAGTATTTTTGCATCGATGTTCATCAGGGATATTGGTCTGTAGTTTTCTTTCTTAGTTGTGTCTTTGTGAGGTTTGGGTACCAAAGTTATTGTGGCCTCATAAAAAGAGATTGGCAATAAACCTTCTGTTTCTATCTTGTGGAACAGTTTGAGGAGTAGTGGTATTAGTTCTTCCTTGAATGTCTGGTAGAATTCTGCACTGAATCCATCTGGCCCTGGGCTTTTTTTCGTTGGAAGGCTTTCGATGACTGCTTCTATTTCATTTCGGGTTATAGGTCTATTTAAGTTGTTTGTCTGTTCTTGATTTAATTTTGGTAAGTGATAGTTATCCAGAAACTTGTCCATTTCCTTTGAATTTTCAATTTTTGTGGAATACAGATTTTCGAAGTATGACCTGAAAATTGTCTGGATTTCCTCTGTGTCTGTTGTTATGTTCCCCATTTCGTTTCTGATTTTGTTAATTTGCATGTTCTGTCTCTGCTTTTTCGTTAATTTGGATAAAGGTTTATCAATCTTGTTGATTTTCTCAAAAAACCAACTCTTTGTTGCATTGATTTTTTGTATTGTTTTCCTGGTTTCTATTTTGTTGATTTCAGCCCTCAAGTTGATTATTTCCTGGCGTCTGCTCCTGCGGCGTGAATTCGCTTCTCTCTGTTCTAAGGTTTTCAGTTGCGCTGTTAATTCATTTATGTGACTATCCTCTGTTTTCTTCATATGGGCACTTAGTGCAATGAACTTCCCTCGTAGCACTGCTTTCAAGGTGTCCCATAAGTTCGGGTATGTTGTATCCTCATTCTCGTTGAATATTAGAAAGTCTTTAATTTCTTTCTTTATTTCTTCTTTGACCCAGGAGTGGTGCAATTGCACATTGTTAAGTTTCCATGAGTTTGCAGGTTTTCTGCTATTTGTATTGTTGTTGAATTCCAATTTTAAAGCATGGTGGTCCGATAAGATACAGGGGACTATTTCTATTCTCTTGTATCTGTTGAGGTTTGTTATGTCTCCTAGTATGTGGTCGATTTTAGAGAAGGTTCCATGTGGAGCAGAGAAGAAGGTATATTCTTTTGTCTTTGGATGGAATGTTCTATAGATGTCTGTTAGCCCCAGTTGAGACATAACTTCTGTTAATTCTTTTGTTTCTTTGTTGAGTTTCTGATCTGTGGTCCTGTCTAGTGTTGAGAGTGGTGTATTGAAATCTCCCACTATAAGTGTGTGAGGTTTTATATGAGCTTTGAGTTTTAGTAGTGTTTCTTTTACGAATGTGGGTGGCTTTGTATTAGGGGCATAGATGTTCAGAATTGAGACTTTGTGTTGATGGATTTCTCCTGAGATGAATATGAAATGACCGTCTTCATCTCTTTTGACTAGTTTTGGTTTGAAGTCTAGCTTGTTAGATATTAGGATAGCTACGCCTGCTTGCTTCTTATTTCCATTTGATTGGAAAATCTTTTCCCAACCCTTTACCCTGAGGTAATGTCTATCTTTGGAGCTAAGATGTGTTTCTTGTATGCAGCAGAAGGATGGATTCTGTCTTCGTATCCATTCTGTTAATCTGTGTCTTTTTATAGGTGAGTTAAGTCCATTAATGTTGAGGGTGAGTAAGGACCATTGATTGTTGATGGTTGTTTGATTTAGGTTTGTTGTTGGCAGTGGTATTGTGAATATATTTGTTCTGCTTCACCCTAGGTTTCTGGTGTAGTTGGATTATCTGTTGCCTACATTTTTGTGGGCGTAGTTACCTTCCTTGGGTTGGAATTTTCCTTCCAATACTTTCTGTAGGGCTGGATTTGTAGATACATATTGGGAAAATCTGGTTTTGTCATTGAATATCTTGTTCTCTCCATCTATATTGACTGAGAGTTTTGCTGGATATAGTAGCCTAGGCTGGCATCCGTGTTCTCTTAATACTTTTAGAACATCTATCCAGGACCTTCTGGCCTTGAGGGTTTCCATGGAGAAGTCAGGTGTAATTTTGATAGGTCTGCCTTTATATGTTACCTGTCCTTTTTCCTTCGCTGCTCTTAATATTTTTTCTTTATTCTGTATGCTAGGTGTTTTGATTATTATATGTCGAGGGGTCTTTTTTCTTTGGTCCAGCCTATTTGGGGTTCGGTATGCTTCTTGTACTTTCATGGGCATGTCCTTCTTCAGATTTGGAAAGTTTTCCTCGATGATTTTGTTGAATATGTTTTCAGCACCTTTGAGCTGGGCTTCCTCACCTTCCTCTATGCCTATTATTCTTAGGTTTGGCCTTTTCATGGTGTCCCACATTTCCTGGATATTGTGTGTTAAGGATTTGTTGGATTTATGGTTTTCTTTGGTCGATGAATCTAATTCTTCTAGTTTATCTTCTGCGCCTGAGATTCTCTCTTCCATCTCTTGAATTCTATTGGTTATGCTTGTGTCCGTGGTTTCCGATTTTTTGCCCAGCTTTTCAATTTCCAGCTTTCCTTCCATTTGTGTTGCAATCTCCATTAAAAACCCACCACAATTCATCACTGACCTTGAAAGGATAATATTCAACTTTTTATGGAAAAACAAAAGACCCAGCATAGCCAAAAGAGCCCTGTGCAATAAAAGAATTACAAAGGCATCACCATCCCTGACTTTAAGCCCTACTACAGAGCTATACTCCTGAAAACAGCCTGGAATTGCCACACAAAAAAAAAAAAAACAGGTAGAACATGGAATGGATTTCAAATCCTGATACAAACCCACATACGTATGAAAACCTGATTTTCTACAAAACATATAAAATAATACAATGGGATGAGGAAATCATCTTCAACAAATGGTGCTGGCACATTTGGATGATGATGTTTAGAAGACTGTAGATAGACCCAAGTCTGTAGTCATACACAAAACTATGGTCCAAATGGATCAAAGTCCTCAACATCAATCCAACCACACTGAACCTCTTAGAAGAGAAAGTAGGAGGTACCCTTGAACAAATTGTTATAGGAGACCACTTCCTGAACATAACTCCAGGGGCACAGACACTGAGAGCAACAATTAATAAATGGGACCTCTTCAAACTTAGAAGGTTCTGTAAGGCAAAGGACACAGTGGAAGGACAAAATGGCAGGCCACAGACTGGGAAAATATTATATGTAAGGAGTAAGGTTTTTCTGCCCGCCACGGGTCTGGTCCTGCCATCACGCCAGCACCAATTAACACACAGAGACTCTGTATTTGACATAATGCTATTGGCCTGGTACTAGTTTCTTATCTGCTAGCTCTGTCTTAAGCATTAACCCATTTCTGCTGATCTATGTATGTTCATGTGGTCTTCTTACTGAGGAGCATACTGGCATTCTGCTTTCTCCAGACTCTCCATGCTGACTCCTCCTTCCAACTTCCTCTTTCCTCCTTGTCTCTTAGTCCCTCCTATCTTCCTTTCCTATTGGCCAACATTTACAGAATGGCATCTCCCATCGATTTTCACCAATAGTACATCAGACAATGGGCTGATCTCCAAAATATACAAACAACTCAAAAAACTAATCAACAAAACAACAAACAGCCCTATTAAAAATGGGGTATACACCAGCAGAGGAACTAGGATACAAGGTGTATTCTAAGAGATTCATATAAAGTCCCTCACAGAACCAGGAAGGGACAAGTCCCCCAGAGCTCAGGGGAAGTGGAGGGGCAACAAATGGAGAGAGTAGTAGGAGCAAACGAGGGGGAGGAAAGGAAAACATTTGCGACCAGGAAGATTGAGCCTGGTTTGGAATAGAAGACAGGAAAGAGAGACACAAAGAGAGAGAGAGAACATAAAAGAGAGAGCCAATATTGGTTTGAAGATAAAATTGAACACAAAGAAAAGTCTAGAGAACTACAAGACTGCTCCCAACTAACAATTTGAGCTTCCTTGGAAAGGCTACCATAAATTCCCTTCCCAGAGGGTGAGGGAGTGTGAGAGCAACAACTAACTTATCCATGAAACCCTCAATTAATGCCTGTTGGAAACAGGAGCAAATACCCATACATAAAAACTAAGTCAAAGTAGAACCCAGATGCATGTCTAGAGGACAAGACCAGGTGGTAGAAACACATAGAGACAGCTTACATGAACAAGGAGCAGCTAACGGGCCACCAGACTGATAGCTGGGAAGCCAGCATGGCCGCCCTGAATATGGGTCTCAGCCAGAAGGACTGAGCAGTCTAAGGAACCTCAGAAAGCGGAGCCAGGATGTATCCCTGGGACACAAAAGGACTTTGTGAACACATTCCCCAATGGAGTGATAACTGCCTTAATCTAGAGACAGGAGAGAAGCACTGGTCCCTACTTCACATGACCTGTCAGCTCTACATGATGCCAACTGGATGGCATTCCCCTACATATGGAATTGGGGTGGGGGGATGGGAGGGTAGGGTAGTTAGAATGCATGTGAGAAGGCAGCGAGGGTTAAAATGAGGGAAGGAGGGAGGCGGAAGAAAGGGAGGGGGGAGGGAGAGGGAACTGGGATTGACATGTAAAATAATAAATTAAATTTAAAAAAAAAAATGTTTGACTCCAAAATTTAAGTTGAAGGACAAGTTATTGGGGAAAAGGATTTCTATTTGTGTTTCTACAGAAAATGAAAAGATGTGGGTTCCTTCCATACTAATGTGGTTTGATCAAGCCAGACCACCTGAAAGAGAATACCAGGTGATCCTACATTCAAAACAGGTGGACAAAGCAGCCTTACAGACTACATGCAGGATTTCTGCCTCTTCATAGAATCCCCCATGACAGTGCCTCTTACCAGCAGGAAGTAGTTTGGAAAGAACGACACCCAAATCCCCAAATATTGTCTATAAATATTTGTTATTATTTAAATGGACTTGGTTATATAAAATGAAAAAAAAAGAATAGAAGCGTTGATTAAAAAAAAAACTTTATAAAATCAAAAATAAAAATGGGGTACAGAACAAAAGAAATAATTCTCAATAGAGGAAACCAAAAAAGCTGAAAAATACTTAAGAAAATGTTCAACAACTTTAGCTATCAGGAAAATGCCAATCAAAACAACTTTGAGATACTATCTTACTACTGCCAGGATGGCTAAAATTAAAAACACCAAATGAAAACTTATAACAAAGAAGATGTGGAGAAAGGGAACATTCCTCCATTGCTGGTGGGAGTTCAAATTCATACAGCCATGTTGGAGATAAGTATGGTGGTTCCTCAGGAAAATGGGAATTAGTTTACCACGTGACCCAGCAATCCCCCCCTTAGACATATACCCAAATTATCCATATCCCAGCAACAAAGACATCTGCTCAACGATGTTGATAGCAGCAACCTAGATGATCCTCAATTGACGAATGGATAAGAAGATAGGATAAGGATACGAAAGAAATTGTGACTAGGAAGATTGAGACAGGGTAGGAATACAAGACAGAAAAGGGAGTGAGAGAGACTGAGAGTGAGTGAAAGAGAGAGAGGGAGACAGAAAGAGAGAATAAAAGAAGGAGCCAGTATTGGTTTGAAGAGAAAAGTGAATCTAAAGAAAGGTCTAGAGACCTACAAGACTGTTGCCAACTAACAATTTGAGCAACTGTGAAAAGGCTACCATAAAATGCCCTTCCTGGATAGTGAGATCAACAACTAACTTATTCACCATCATGGAGCCCTCCTATAGTGCTGTTGGAAACAGAAGCAAACACCCAAACCTAAACACTGAGTTTGACGAGAATCCAGATGCAGATGGACAGAAGAAGACCAGGTTGTAGAAACAGACAGAGACAGCTGACCTGAACAAGGAGCAAGTAACAGGCACCCAGACTGATAGCTTGGAATGCAGAATGGTACTGACTCAGACTTCTCTAAATATGGGTCTCAGCAAGAATGACTGAGCAGTCTTAGGGACTGCATACAGTGGAACCAGGATGTATTCCTCATGCACAAAAGGTCATTGCAGAGACATCCCCCATGGAGGGTACAACGTTAACCTAGAAACAGGAGAGAAGTCCTAGTTCCTACTTCAAATGACTAGACAGATCTACATGACTACACCAGGATGGCATTGTCATACATTTGGAATTGGGTTGGGAGCTGGGAGCAGAGGGTGGTAAGGTTGCATGTGGGGGGAATAGCGTGTAAATGGATGGGAGGGAGGGAGAGAGAGGGAAATGGGATCGACATGTGAAATAAAAAATAAATAAGTAAATAAAAAATAAAATAAAATAAGTACACCCAGGCCAGAATCTTACAGGTTGCTGGTAATACAGAACACCAGTGTAAACAACACCAGGCTCCTCCTGGTACAGAAGTCCTAAGCCATGCTCATCCTGGATACATGCTGGGTTTCTGAAGGCCTAGGTGCATTGGGCCACCTGCTGGGCAGTCAGAGAGGAGAGGAGTTCTGAATCCCTAGGGGCTAATGACAGAACCAGACCCTCGCCCAGCCCTCCTCTCCTCAGGTGGCAGTGACTGTGACCTTAGGGAAAGGGGTGAGGGTGAGAGTGGGGAGGAGGAGGATGAGGGGTGTTGGGGATAACAGCTTTGGTAATGATTTTTGTGTCAACTAAAAAAATAAAAATTACAAAATATATGGTAATTACAAGTGACGGCTATGTGCAGACTTGTTACAATCAGTCTGAAGCAAAGAAGACAAAATAAGATAACAGTGGTCTAGTAGACAGGTCAAGTGGTCTGCAGATTTATAGGTCAATGCAATTTATCAAAGCAGAACAGAGTACATCAGAAGGAACTTCAGGTGTTACGAGTATGATTCCATTTCTCTGGGCAATAAAAGGTAGAACAGGAAAAAGGATTGGCAAGATCCAGAAGAGTGGAAAAGAGATAAAAATAAAATTATAATACTGAAAGATAACATAAAAGAAGATCTTGTGTAACCCACAAAATTCATAAAAGGAGCTAACACTTAAGAGAGAAGAGGGTGCAAAGAGGCTCAGGGGAAAGCACCAATGTAAGAAGGTAGAGTCAGGAATTAAATAAATAAATAAGATTTCACTTCAGGCATGCATATCTGGGTAAGAGTCACTAATAAAAAAAAAGAAAAAGAGAAAAGGAGAGACATTTCTACGCTAGGGATGTCTGAGAAAATCGAGAGAGACTAAAGGTAATGTAAAAAGTTATGGAGGTTCAAAGAAAAGGCGCCAAATGTCGAGAAAGATGTAAACTGTTTGCTGTGGGCTCTCATATCTACAAATACAAACTTAAGATTAGTAATATGAGTAAAATTTTTGACCATACCAGGTTAATGGTTTAAAAGTTCTGTTTATTTCTCTCAAGAAAAATATATGTACTTGCTAAAAATTTCTATCAGTGTTTCCTGTTAGAAACCTGTTTATTGCAAGAATAGAGCTGAAACAAAAATGGTTTAAACATTTTTGCTGTCTAATGATAACAGCCCCCAGCTCAAAATTTACCTCTGAGCACTGGTCATTAAATTCAGATTATCAGAAAATCAGATGCCCTTTTAATGTAGATGACATTAATTCTGTTTTATGTCGAAAGCTGTTAAAAATTGAAACTAGTTAAAACGTTACAATTATAAACACTGGAAATTAACATAAACTTAACAGGCACCAAGGTGACAATGGGTTTAAAGACATAAAGTGTGCTAAAATCATTTGATATTATAAGATGCCATTACAGGATGTTTAATTGTTTTATAAAACAGTTTTTAAATGTTTAAATTCAGAAGGTTGCATTATATTTGTGCTTTATTACATTGTTAATATTTGTACTTAAATTAAAGGGCTAAAATTTAAGATCAAAGCCATAAACTGTATATACTAACCAAAAGTTGAGAAGCTCATTTTTTTTATGATACAGTGGGCAATCCATCCTTGTTTTTGCTAAATTTGGTAAGCATAAGGTATTTAGATAAACTGAATCACAAACCTGTTTTATGTTTCCATAAAAGGAGTTTCAAATTAAAATCAGTATTTTTAAAGCTAAAACTGACAATGCAAAGTTCTAGTTTTATAAAATCTGGTAACTATTATAAAATGTTAAGAAACACAAGTTACCAGCCATCCTTAGATTAACTTTTGTTATATTCAAACTAAGTATTAATGATTAATAATAGGAATAAACCTCACTCTGTCTCCAATACATATTCTAAAAGTTTAAGCTTAAATCGAGTAACTGAAAACCAAGTTGTCTATTAAGATCTACCTACAAAGACTTCTAATACTACAGAGATCTGTAGAATGAGACATTTAAATATTAACTAAAAAACTGTAATAATTTCAGACAAATAATCACAGAACCTAACAATGACCAAAGAAAGGTTTCTAAAGAACATTGTGGGGCAGCATGGATTGTGATAACACTGACCAGGGAGCAAGATGCTGAAACACAATGCCTGCAGCATGATAGGACCCAGCTCGGGCTGTGTAGAGGCTGCAGGGAATTGGAAAATTGTCTGCACCTTTGTCTGAACAAAATAAGTTCAGACTTTAACAATTCCAGGTTCCACAGGGGAAAAAAAACCTCTCACATTATGTACTTGGTAAAAAATTACTCCCCTCAATGCCATAGAAAATTGGATATGGCTAAAAATATAAGGAATGGTCCCTGTGATTTTTTTAAAAGATTCAAAAGTAACATATAGTTTATCCTTCTCAGATCTCTAATTCTATTGATGGCTTGTCTAACCAAAACTTTGTGAGCTTCGCAATAAAGGCAGCCTTGATATGGATCCTAAATAAGAATTTAAAAATATAAAGATATATAAGTCTTTTTTGAACATTTATTTATTAATTATGCATACAGTGTTCAGCCTGCATACATGTCTGCACACCCAAAGAGGATACCACATCACATTACAAATGTTTGTGAGCCACAATGTAGTTGCTGGGGATTGAACTCAGGACTTCTAGAAGAGCAGCCAGTAATCTTAACCTTTGCCACATCTCTCTAGCCCAAGACATATACTTCTTAAATATATAAAAATTAATTTACAATATAAAAATTCAGAGTTTAACTTTTAATCAAGTTCTGATAAGCTAATATAGCAGGGACTCCCAGCTGTTTAGTCACAAACTCAAAGTTTTATTATTTATATTGGGTGTCATTGAAGTGTAAATATGAAGGATGTTTCATTAGGCCTAAGGCACCACTGACCAATCTATACATGGATCGCTCTTGACAGAAGAAAAAGCTTCTAACCCAAATCTGTAAATTTTGCTAGGACTCAAAGGCATAAGTTCATTCCTGTTGTTTTATAGATACCCAAAATCTACTTTTTCTACAATTTGGATTTCAGCACAGATTGGTGATGATAATATATCTAAAACTTTTATGTCCTTTTATATAACACAGTTCATGTAGGCTTCAGAGGATCAAATGTCATAAAGCTTTTATCCACTTCTTACAGAACAAAAATGACTGCAGATAAATACAGCTTTCCTGAGGATGGAATTTTCTCCCTGGTCTTGCTGTCTTTCTTGATCACCAAAGGTAAGGAACTAAGAGTTCCAATTAAATATATACATTTTAATCTTTGTTCCCAGTTTAAACATGTCTCAGGCGATTTGTGCTTCTGGCAGAGGAGTATCAGTTGCTGACTACAGCCTGCTCCTCTATAGTGCTCTCCCAACTTACTGTGAACCAGCCCAGCCAAGGTGAATCTTCAACAGGGTCTACAAACTGATGCCTCTGATAAATGGTCCATTTCCTGAATCCCACTTCCTTTTGTTGGTATTGTCTAGCATTTTAGCCTACTTGCAACTCAGAAAACACTGCAAAAGTAAGCAGGAAGTAGTACAGGCATGTTGCTGGCACAACAATGTTTTGATTTTCAAATAGTTGTCACCTGGAGTTCTATAGCCTATAAAGCCTCCTTGAGCAGTTTCTTACTATTATGCCTACTGGTTTCCTCAACTTCCAAGGAAGTGATTCCTGGCTGCAAAAGCAAAAGGTTTTTACTGGTAAAAATCAAACCAGCTGGGACCTCACTCTGTCAGAAAAGTAAGGTAGTGGCTTAAAATTCTGAGGGGTTTATAACAGGGTAAACAGAAAGTGAAGCTTGAGATCACTATTCTCAGTTCACAAGGTTTGCAAGATACAGACAGTTCATAGAGTACAAATTTATTTACAAGGTCTTCATGGATCTAAGTTAATAGAATCCATCATTTGTTTAGGCAAGATTGATAAGCACACCTGAAAGTTTGGGGGTTTAACTTTGTTTTTACTTCTTCTCCTGAGTCAGGGACTTACCTATTGGCAGAAATTCTTGTTCTCATTAATTTTTCCTTCTTCCAATAAGCCCTAACTTTATAACTATTAGTTATTAATTTTTCCATCATATTGTGCTTTATTCTTGTAATAAAACTTAGGTTTATAACAGGAATCACAGATAGAACTTTTTTTTCAGTCCTTTAACATTTAGTAATATTTAAAGAAAATATTCTTTTGTCTATCCTATCTTTATGAGTCTAAAGTCCTATATGTAACTTTAATTCTAACTAAGGAAAACTATAACCTTAAATATCAGTCTTCAAGTCCATCAAAGAACATAGAAGGATAATATATAAACTCTAGAATTGAAAGAGACAACTCACCGGGTCAATTCCAACATTCTTCTGTGATGTTCCATCTCCAGTCTATAGATCATAGTGTGTCTGGCAGACTTCTCAGCAAAGCAAAACATTTAAAAATGTCCCACCTGTGTTGGCAGTTTGTCAGTCACTTTTCTCCACATCCTGCAGAATGTGTAGCAGACTCTTTCATGAAGAAGGAACTCTGTAGCAATGTCCATCTTGTATCAGATTCACTTTCCTGTGGGTCCTGCATGTCCAGTTCATAAAGCATAAAGTCAAACAGTACAGACAAGAACAGTATTTTGCCCAAATGGCTGGTCTTACTATATTAGAGGCAAACTCTAGAACTTTTTAACAAGTACATATAGTTTTCTTTAGAGAAATAAAAGGAATGTTTAAACAATTAACCTGGTATGGTCAAAATTTTTAACACATATTACTAATCTTAAATTTATATTTGTAGATATCATAGCACACAATGGTTTACATCTTCCTATGAACTTTCTACTACTTTTCTTTGAACCTCTATATCTTTTTACATTACCTTAATGTCTTTCTCTGATTTTCTCAAACATCGTTATCATAGACAATACTCTCCTTTTCTATTTTTCTTTTTTCCTCTTATCAGTGACTCTTACTCAGAGGTGTGTGGCTGAAGTGAATATCATATTTATTTATTTAAACCCTGAGTGTACCTTCTCAGTGTGGTGCCTTCCCCTGAATTTCTCTGCACCCT
Organism: Phodopus roborovskii; assembly: GCF_943737965.1. Lineage (NCBI taxonomy): Eukaryota > Metazoa > Chordata > Mammalia > Rodentia > Cricetidae > Phodopus > Phodopus roborovskii. The sequence continues at coordinate 128,433 of NW_026125758.1, forward strand.
CTGCACTCTTAACTCTTGGTTCCTGTTTCTGCTCATGTGTGTACACCAGCTCTCCTTTATTGATGTTTAATAATGTTCAGGAGAAACAAATAGGCTGAATAGATGTTTATTCTGGAGAAATATCGTACAACATAGAAAGAAGAATATGAGCATGTTCCTTCCTGGTCCCAAGGATGCCTCCAGATGTACTCCTGTCCCCATGCTGCAAGCAATAGAGCTCTCTGAGCCCCTTCCTCAGACTTAGTTCCCCCAGGTAATCTCCTGTTCTGTCTCCACAACAATGTGCATGTGAACAAAGTGAATACCTCACTACAGTTCCCCTTTTAGTCTAAGAAAAGATTTAGGCTTGATACAAAAACTATATAAAAAAAAAAAAAACAGTGAATACCAATTGTGCTCTAATAACTGACTGAGAACTGGGAAGCCAGCATAGGACTGACTCGGGACCACCTGAATATGGGTCTCTGCCAGATGGACTGAGCAGTCTAAGGGACCTCTGTAACAAGTATGGGTTTTCCGCCTGCCGCCGCCCGGTCTTGTCCTGCTGCCATGCCAGCCCCAAATGATACACAGAGGCTCTGTATTTGGTACAATACTGTTGGCCCGGTTACTTGTTTCTTATCAGCTAGCTCTGCCTTTAATTATTAACCCATTTCTGCTGATCTATGTATTTCTCTTACCGGGGAGCTGGCGGCATACTGCTTTCTCCAGACTCTCCATTTTGACTCCTCCTTCCTACTTCCTATTTCCTCCTTGTCTCCTAGTCCCTCCTATCTTCCTTTCCTATTGGCCAACAGTGCTTTATTATTAACCAGTATGAGAAACATATACAGAATGACATCTCCCATCATCTCCTCTTTTCTGTCTAAATAAAAAGAAGGGTTTTAACCTTAACATAGCAAAATATATCACATAACAGTTATCAAATAAGAATCACAGTTAACAATATTTAGCCCATTAACATTTAGCAAGATGTAAGAAAATATTCCATCTTCTATTCTGTCTTTGTGTGTCTAAAGTCTATACCATAACTATCTGTCTTCAACTCCTTCAAAGACCACAGAACGATAATATATAAACTCTACAAATGACAGAGACATCTTGCCTTTGTCAGTCACCTGAAGTTCTTCTGTAATCTTCCATCTTCAGCCCATAGGCCATAGTGTGTCTGGCAAACTCTCCAGCAAAGCAGGAAGCTTTAAACTGTCTTCTTGGCAGTTTGTCAGTCACTTTTCTCTGTGTCCTGCAGACTGTCTGGCAGACTCTTCCATGAAGCAGAACTCTGTAGCAATGTCCATCTTGAATCAGCAATCACTTTTCTGTGGGTCCTGCATGTCCACTTTATATAGCACAAAGTCAAACAGTCCAGACAAGAGCAGTATCTTGTCCAAATGGCTAGTCTTGCCATATTGGAAGTAAACTCCATAACGAGTTTCTTCAATGTCCATCTTCTTTTCTGGTGCAGGTGTTATTGCCAAGAGCAATTATGTCTCACTGTCACGAAAACCCTAAACCATTTTAAATGCCATATTCTGTAGGTCTTTGAAAGGTTTGAAGAATTCCTATCTATCTTAAATAAATCTCTGTGTATCTTGAAAACCCTAACTTACTTAACTCTAAGCCTTGACTATCATAGGTAATTATCTATAATCTGTACTACATTATACAATATGTTTCTGAATGAACTATATAAACACAATACCTAAACAAAAGGAGAAATATACACATCACAAAATTGACCTTAAATTGTATCAATAAATGAAAATCCATTCCAAAACAAACTATGCATATCTATACCATAATTCCCTTTTTACCTTTAAAAATAATTGGCTGTGATCACTACCCATTTATAACCAAGTCCATTTAAATGAAACCAAACATTTATAAACAATATTTGGGAATTTGGGCCCCACATCATCGTTTCCACTTGACTCAACCTGATGCATCGGAACTACAAACATCACCCTAAAACCGGTTTGAGACTGTTTTGCTCGAGACAACTCATGACTAGCTAGCTGTAATGGTGCACCTTTTTATTACACCCTGGCCAGAGTTTCAAATAGAACTACAGTCAAGAATTTTCTGCCACACAGTGACTAACTATATATGTCACAGCCAGTTCTGTTGAGAAATTTGGTTGCTAAAAATTTTCTTCCTACAGGATCCATTGGAGCAATCATCGTCCCATTTCAGCAGGAAGTAATCTTAATATGACTATTCCCCCTTTCCCTACCCTTGGAATTTTGGGATAATAGTCATCGTCTTTGGGTTGGTTTTAGTTATTTGGGATAGAGTGATGCTTATACTCGGGTTTATCTTTTAGACAGGAATAGGGAATGGTTGGTAAAGGTATGGTTTAGATGGGATATAGGTAGATTAGCCTATTTTCTTGAGAATTTGAGTAAGAATGAGATAGTATTTTACAGCTTACACTGGAGTGAATTCTTATGTGGTAAGCTATGTAAAATTAAGTTTATTTTTTGTTATATTGTGTTAAATATTTCCACTTACAATGTTTTATGCACATTATTTTTTTACCATATTCTATGTATGTATACTTTTCTTGTGTTCAATACATTTTGTATATTGATACAATTTGGGATATTTATCTTGCTGCCCTTTATAGTTCTACCTCTTGTCTTGACACTTATACTCTACCTCTATTTTAGGGATTTACATGTAGGTATATGTAAATAGTTATATTGTTTAAGTATTTGTTCCTGCTTTACTCAGGAAAGTTTTAATCACTCTTTTTAGCTAAGTTCCCGAGTATTACAGATTATCTTCACTCACATTTCCTGTACCTATGAGATTAGTCAGATATAGATGCTTAATCTTCAATCACTTCATAGACATGCAGAACATGGCATTTAAATGTATTAATATTAGTACTCCATTGACATGAGACACTGTTGCTCCTGACAACACCGTGCACTTTCCCGAAAATATGTTGGACACTGTTGTTGCTCCTGCTGGAGTTCAATCTCGCCTCAGCTAATGGCCTGTTGGGCATAGAATTGCCCCCACCTTGACCACTGATTTGGACATGCAGTCCTATGTGCTTGCAGGAGACAAATATAGAAGACTGCTTTGCCTTGCCAAGTCAGGGTAAAACAGCCATTCTATTTCCCTGCTGTTGTTGTGGTCTGTCAAGTTCTCTTGGCCTTAGCCAAATCTGGGTGTACCAACATCGCTGTGAGACCTAGGGTGACTGTTCAGGTGGCTTGCTGTTTCTGTCCTTGCTGCACCTTTTGGAAGTTGTCCATCCGCATTTCATGTCTACTCTAGTATGGTTAATTTCCTTCTCAGGTCTTGATGGGGTTGAAGATTAAACTATCACAACTATTATTCTCTCTTCCTAGCTAGATATATTAGGTACTAGACTTATGTTTTCCAGCTTAGGACATCTCTATTATAAACTCCATTATGCCCTCACCCTAGGACTAGATATGTAGGTCATTTTGTTCTCGATTTTCCTTTTCTTGGAGCACACTTGTTATTCACTGTTTTGTATATAGTTTTGTATTAAGCTTAAATCTTTTCTTTAGACTAAAAGGGGAATTGTAGTGAGATAGTTCTTCTGTAGCACTGACCACGCCCATTGGGGGGTGGAGCTTGGTGGAAGTGACCTGTGGAAGGAGGTCAGAGGGGGCCAGGACGGCGCTCTCTTTCTGGCGTGACTCGGACAGGAGAGGATCGGGTTGAATTTCCTGGTGTTCATCTGTCTAGGTTGTAAGTTATTTCTCCCTGAATAAACATCTATTTGGCCTATTTGTTTATCCTGATCCTTACTTACCGCGATAGACCTCAGGCAGTGGAGCCAGGATATATCCCTGGTGCACAAATGGACCTTGCAAACACATCCCCCAGGGAGGGATAACTGCCTTCACCTAGATACAGGTGAGAAGCCCTAGTTCATATTTCAAATAACCTGTCAGATCCACATGACCCAAACTGGATGCCATTGCTCTACATATGGAATTGGGGTGGGGGGATAGGAGGGGAGGGTGGTTAGGGTGAATGTGAGAGGGCAGAGGGGGTAAAAGGGAGGGAGGGAGGAATGGAGGGAGAGTGGGAAGAAAAAGGAACTGAGATCAACATGTAAAATAATAAATTAAATAAAAAGAAATTGTGCTCTATCAAAAGGAAAATTGAGAATATACAATCTTAAGACCTAACTATCTAGTCCTAGGGTGAAGTCAAAACAGTGTTTACAATAGAGTTGTCCTAAGCTGGAAAGAATAAGTCTAGAACCTGTTATATCTAACTAGGAAGAGAGAATTATAGTTGTAATAATTTAATCTTCAACCTCATCAAAGACCTGAAAAGGAAAATACCAATACTAGGGGAGGCAGGAAGTATGGATGGGCAACTTTCAAATGGTGCAGCAAGGACAGAAACAACATGCTACCTGGACAGTCACCAAAGGTCTCACAGCAAGGTTGGTACAGCCAGTTTTGGCTAAGGACTACAGTACTTGACAGACCACAACAAAGGCAGGGAGGTAAAATGGCTGTCTTACCCTGATTTGTCAGGGCTCAGCAGTCTTCTAAGGCCTGAAATCTATTCAGCACTTTGTCTTTGAGTGTATGATAATGAATCACATAACTTTCTAGAGACTTCATTGAATCAGTAAGTCCCTTGCTTTCTCCAACTACTAAAGAGTCCATATTTTTAATATTCTCATTCTTAGATAAAATCTGAATGAAATGTAAACTGCCTTACAGACAAAGTTCTATCTGGTAGCTTTCAATTAATCCTAAGACATGGAACAGATTCTGCTACTCTTTGCATCTGATGTTCCAGGTTTTAACTTTATTAGCAGCTCTGTTCAACCAGGAATCAGCTGTTCCTGTCAGCATGTTAATGCATTGCATTGTTTCTGTTTTGATTTTTGAAGCATTAGACATAAAAAAATTCTGGTTTCTAGTTGGTCATTTTTATGTTCCATGTTTTGTATTCTGTCAGCTCTCTATTTGCATGTCTAATATTCTGAATCTTTTTCTCTAAGTACTGTATGTTTGTCTTCTAATTTTAAGCTCTCCATTTTCATTTTCAAAATTCTAAACAATTTTTTCCAAACATTGTATGTTTTCTGTTGTTTTTCATCCTTCTATTGCCATTTTCAATAGACTGAACTGTTTTTCTAAGCATTCTATGTTTTGCCTTCTAATATTGTCATTTTCAATATTCTAAACCTTTTTTTAACAGTCTAGGTTTTCATTCTAATTGTCAGCTCTCCATTGTAATTTTCAATATTCTGCATTTGGTTTTTTAGCTCTCTATTGTTATTTTCCATATTTTGAACCCCTGTTACTAAGTCTCTGTTGGTTTTTAAATTTTTCTTATTGTTTGCTTTAAGCTCAAACCATTTAGAATATCTTAATGTTGATACCCATTGCTATTACAAAAAATGTATTTATTTTTTAAGGCATGATTTTTCTTATGTTAAAATTCATTCTATATTTGAAGTAAAAGAATTTCTAAAGTCTTGCATCATAAGATTATCCACCCTATGTATGGAACAATTGGTCTCATATTATATCATCTTAAATGGCGAAGAATGTTGCAATTACCTTAGGTATAATTCTGCTGTCCTCGAACTTTGATGGTTTTAGTTGTTGATCTCAATTTGTGGTGGTAGTGCCTGGCGGTGTCCCACCAAATTGCATCCAGCAGCAGACAATCCTTCTGATTGTTCTCCCTGTGGAATAGCTCTTAACAAACTAAGGCAAGCAAATTTTTGTTAAACTCATGAGTGAAAGGAGCTTTGTGCAAATTTCTAGGACCCCCAGGGCTAACAGGTGTTGCCACTTACTGGCGCCTTTGGGCCACAGAAGACACACCAGCTGGGCAGGCACCATGTGCACCACAGCTGCAAATGCAAAGTGGGGAATAGGCAAAAGATGAGAAGCAGTGTTAGCTTTCTCAGTGCCACAGTGGATGTAAAGTTGTAGGGCAGAGGCAAATGTCCCACAAGGTGTGGCATATCCACCTGGATAGGCAAGGAACCCTGCTCATTCAGGGATGGTGTGGGAAGCAAGCAGTGTCTGCCTCCTTGGTGAAAACCAGGTCCGGTAAAAATCCAGATTCTGCTTCTGACACCAGATATTGATGTTCGATAAGGATCAGGAGAAAAAAATAGGCTGAATAGAAGTTTATTCAGGGAGAAATAACTTACATTATAGAAAGACGAACACCAGCAGGTTCCTGGTCCCAGGAAGCTATTCCTGTGCTGCAGGAAAGAGATCTCTCCCAGTATCCTCCTCAAAATTCGTTCCCCAGGTCATATCAGGCCCTGTCTCCACCCCCCCCAATGGGCGTGGTCCATGCCACAGGCAGGGCCAAGTTGCTTATCTCACTAAAGATAATGAATGCTCCATTTAATTCATGTCAGAATTTAGTTAACCAATGGTCGGTCAATGGCAGAGGTGTTCTATGGATATATATAAAGAGCAAATAGGAATTATTTCACCTAATACTAAAGACACTCCATAACTGCACATATTATCTATGTTAAGGAAACCCATACTTGCATGTATTCCCTGCCTAAAGGGTGTCTATAAGCCTGTATGGGCCCAAATATATTGCTTTTAAATAGGAGATAAATAACCAAAAAGGACCAGACAACGTATGGCAGGAAAGATAATATCTTATGGACCACAGTTGTTATTTGAGCTCTCTGTACCCATAACAAGTTGGAATGGGTTCCCGTATAGGATTTCAGATGGGACCGGCAGGCAGAATGTGTTCCAGAACTGTCAAAGCCACTCAGGGAAGCTTTATATGGAATTAGATGATGAGATCCGTCTTTAACTACTTGGTGGCACTGCACATGTTTAATATCACAAATAAGGAGGGTGCCAGTAATCAAAAATGAAATATATTAATAAAACAAAACATGTAATGAAGAATCAGATCCACCTTTATATGAGTCGCACCATCTGGTGGTCTACTGCATGTCTAAAGGGAATTGAAAGAGGAAGTTCTTCTTCTGTTGCTGCTTTCCCTAGCTATGGCTGCCAAGTTTATTACTTTGCTAGCTTTAGAGCTTTCTTCTTTGGGCTTGGCAAATATAATGATGACCAGCTGACATGCACCCTGGTGAACTAAACAACTTCTGTAGTCTCCAGGTGCCCATTGTTAAGCAGCCATTTTTGAACTACCTGGACCAAAGCCTATGAGACATTATAATAAATCCATGTATTACATAGATGGAGAAATTCATCCTTCCATCCCTGTCCATGCAGAGAACCTTGAATAATGCAGTTAGTTTTTGCTTTCTTTTGTTTTTAACCTGCTACTGAACATGTGTTGACTAACAATATTGCTCACAAATACAAACTTCCTAGTTTCATTCCTCTCCAACTATTTCTAGGAAGACTACTGTTTTCATTACTATGCATTTTCCAACCATTTGCTCTGAGTTTCAGGGATAAAACTCCTACATTCTTAGAGCCATCATCCAGCATTCTAGGAGGAGAAAGAGCTACTATCGTGTTTGTCATCTGGAGCCCGCTTCTCTTTCCTGATTTTAAGTGACTGTGACAACCAGGTAAAGAGCAAGTTCAGTTCACCTAAACTCAATTTTAAGCTACATAACAATTATCTCATTTTGTATCCCTAAATCTCTCTGTATAGTTTAGCTGCAAATCATGTCAAAGGAGAAACTCCTGATTAACAAAGTACCCCTAGGCCCATCCTCATGTCATAGAAGAGGTCATTCTCAAGCTGCTTAAGGGGGAATTACTGGAATGGTCTGCCAGATGGTCAAGTTTTCTTCTAGAGAAAATCATAGTTCATCCAGATTGGCAAGATGTACCCAGAGGAGAACTATTTGAAAAAGTAAACACTGTTGTGTTGAGGGGTTGACAGAGCAAGCAAGACATCTGTTTAGGTCCTGACTCACAAAGAAGGAACATAGCTCTTTCTCAAACCCACTAATGAGCTTAGTAGAGCCAGTATCATCCTGAGCACCTAGACTTAGACACTCAGGTATTGAGAATGAAATAGATCCCTTCCTTTAACATAATGAACATGTTTGAAGAGAATGAAATTGTCTGAACCAGAGCCTTTGTGGTGAGGTTGCTTCATATCCTGTGAACACTACTATTCCCACCACATGGAGCTGGGGTTACTGGTCCCAAGTGTGCTGTGGGTTTAATCACTAAAGTTCCCCAGATGCACTGTGTTCTCCTCATGATGCAATGCTTGAGTAGTATTCTCATGAGCTGGTCTCATTGAAAGATAACTCCTACTGAATTCCTAAAATCTCCCATTTTTTTCCATCTCCCCCTGAAAGGAGAGAACAGTAAGCTATTGCTCATAAGAAGCGTACTTAGAATAAGACATAGGTTAAGCAAGATGTCCCTTTCACAGGATTTATCTTTTCTTTGCTCTGCCTTTAGTCTTTTCCTCATGTTCTGGTCCTCCACTCCAAGCCCTGTCAGTGAAGTGTGAACCTGTGTTTCATGTTACTCATGTATTATTAAATAATTATAGTACTAATTTTTCTGTTGAAAACTTTAATTGCATTCCTGGCCTTACTTCCTGTTTCTTATTACTACTTAAATTCTTCAAAGTGTCATTGTAATCTGAACATGGAAGAACTTAAAAATGGCAGTAACTTTGTAATGCTAAAGTCTGTTTTAGGACCCAGGTTGTGGTGGTGCTTGCGTTTAAACCCAGTACTCAGGTACACAGGCAGGCAGATTTCTGTGAGATTCAGACCAGTGTCATAAACACAGGTAGTCTCACTACAACTAAGGCTTTTGCTCAGGGAAACCCTGTCTCAAAATCTCCCAACACATCTGTTTCAGGCTCTGTCCCCTTTGCCCATTAGCTAGAAAAGAATGCATGCTATCATTACAGAGACATTCTTTACATATCTCTTAAGTCTATGGAGTTATTTCTGATTTGAAAGGCAAATATAGAACAGCTGCTCTTCCAGTTTTTCAGAATTAGGTTTCTGAGACAGGCTCATACTTTTTGACGTCCAGCATCTCTGTTTGAATCGTGTCTTCCTCCTGAATGCAAGACTGGACCAAGTGCTCAGGTAAGGAAGGATAGAGAGCTTGTTTCACAGGCCAGAGAAGAGCCTTTCCGTGTTACATGAAACATCAGTGTACACCTGGGGCTTGCCAGCCACTGGTGACTACACACGGATATGACCTCTGAATGATTGCTCTAGTAGTCTTTCTGCTATTCTTGCCACCATCACCGAGAAACGGTCTTTGAAACCTGACCTACAGAGGGGAGGGTGTTTTAAGTCACATGTTGCCCCATGTCAGCACTGTCCTCAGAACTGTATGCACAGTTTACATCGCTCTCTGATTTTCCAAAGGACAGGGGTTCTCTGAGCACAGGTAGTGTCTAAGTCAATGGAAAATTACTGAGAGTGAAGTGATTAGGGTGGGTCAAAGGGAAGACCTCTCAGTAGTACAGAGGCTGTGCTAGGAGGTGGGACTCATGAGGACCAATGTTAGCACACACAGAGAAGGCTCTGAGTTGCCACCAGGTCTTCTTTCTTGGCTTCCTGCTGGCCCCATTTTTCATCTGATGAGGCTTTGAGTTTGACAGCGCAGGGGAACCAGGGTTGGGGACCTAAGCAGTCACATGATTTTGCCTGTGCTGTTACTTCTCCATCTGAGAGCATTCTGGAATTGACCTCCACCAAGATCTCAGAACGACATTAGGACACAATAACCACTGCTCACTTCAGGTTGGTGCCCTTTCTCTACCACTATTAAACTTACTGAGATAATCTGCCTTGTCTTTCTGTAGGAACTTGGAGAGTCCCTTAGAGACCCTAGCAATCACTCGCTGCTCACTATCAGCATCAGACATGAGTTACCTGTCCCAGTGCCCTAGCGTCCATCGGCTCACACATCTGGACCTGAGTGGTGTCACCTTTTTAAATTTAAGTCATCCACTTCTGGGAAAACTGCTAGAGAGTTTGACAGCTACCCTGCAGACATTAAAATTGAAGGGTTGTATGCTCATGGACTTCCAAATGGATGTCATCCTCCCTGCCCAGAGCCAGTGTTCCCAGCTGGTGGAGGTGAATTTGATGAAGAACTTCCTGTCTTTGACCAGCCTTAAGAAGCTGCTTCAGCACACTGCCCACCTGACACAGCTTACCTTGGAGATGTATCCTGCCCCTGGTGAAGTGTATGATGACTTTGGTGATGTCCTGCCAGACAGATTTGTCCAATGTTGTTCTGAGCTCTTGGACACTCTTAGAGCAATAAGACAGCCAAAGGAGGTCTACTTTGTGAGTAAGAAGTGTCTACATTGCAGGCGATTCTGTGTCTATCACCAAGAGGCCTTCCTATGTTCATGTTGGGAATAAAGGATGAGAGATTACTGCTGGCCTGAGAAAGGAAATCAAGGACTCCAGTGACTCTTTAGAGAGACACAGAGCTTGTCTATTCAAGGTGTTTTGGATATACTTGGAGACAATGTCATACCAAGGAATCAGAGGAGAGAGAGAGAGAAGCTTTGACATGGACAATCAGGGCCTACTCATCTGCTCAGGGCCAACGGTGAAGACCCAACCTCAGATAGGAAAAGGGATTTGAGGACACTGTGTACTGACCCCACCACAGTCAGTGTGTGAGAGTTCAGATACACAGGGGAGGGGATAAAGACAGAGCATAGTACAAAGAGCACCATGGACTGGATGAAATGTGTTCCATGTCTCTGCCTCCACCTTTTCTTTGCCTGAATTACATAAAGATTTGTAATATGTGCACATATATTTCCTTTTTGAAGAGTAACATTGACTGTAGAATGAACTGTTGTTGAGAGCACGGTCCTCTCCCTTTTCAACTGAGATCTGTCTTTCTGTGTTTATGAGAGGCATTTAAGCTGGATATTACTTGCCTCGCCCACCATCCTTAAAGTTACAGTTTCCAATAAGCTCAATAAAAAATGCTTTTGCATGAGAGAGTGTGTTGCACACTTTTAATTTACTAAGGTTTTCCCTTGACAATCCCAGACTTGTGCACTGCACTAACTTTGTTTGCATACTCTTGTGTCCCTTTGTCTCTACACCTTCTGCGTCTTAGAACTTTCAGGCAGATGCTAACATAACACGCCACACTCTTGGGATTTTTATACCTCAGCTTCATGTAATCTCATCATAAAGTCCGAGATAAACTCTTGGAATGATGGATGACTCAGCAAATGAGGGTGCTTCATAACTTCTCTGGGGACCAGTGTTTGATCTTAGCGGGCAGAAACACGTGGACCTCTTTCCGGATATCTGACATTCATTTCTGGTTTCTGGAAGCGCTTGCTGTTACCTCCATATACATACACACATACCACACACATGCCCTTCAAAAGACATTTTCTTAAAGATAAGTAAAGTTAAAGTATGGAAAAACACAAATGAATTTATAGTATTAAACAGGAATCCAGTCTAGAGGTGGATATCCCCACAGGGTTTAACCCATCAAAGTATGAAAAAGATAATAGCAAGTAGACTGATGACGCCCATGTGGGAATCTCCATAGATTCCCACATAGGCAGTTGCGGTAAACGGTCCCTATGTGTTTCTGCAGCCTGGCCTTGTCCTCCCTGCCTGCATCTTGATTCGAGTCGGCTCAGTGTTTAGTTGTGGGTGTTTGCTTATGCTTCCATCAGGTACTAGATGAGGGCTCCATGGTGTTCGATAAATTAGTTGATGATCTCATTATCAGGGAAGGGCATTTATGGTAGCCTTTGCTACAAATTTTTAACTGGGGTTATTCTCATAGGTATTTGGACATTTCTTTAGGTTCAGTTTTCTCTTCAATCCTATAATGGCTCCCCTTTTTATGGTCTCTCTCTTTCTCTTTCTCTCTCTTTTCTCTCTTCTATTGCTCTGTTGACTCAGTCTTCCTAATCCCACGTGGTTTCCCCTCCTCCCCTTCTATTTCTCCTAGTCCCCACCACACTAATGGCTCCCCAATCCCCTTGTGCTCTGGAGAATTTTTTGTTTCCACCTTCATTGAGGGACCTTATATGAATATCTTAGATCTTACTTGTGTATCAGTTTCTCTGGCGTTGTCAATTATATGCTGGTGATCCTTTGCTCTATGTCTAAAATACATATGTGAGCAAGTACATAGCATGTCCTTCTTTTTGTGACTGTGTTACTTCATTCAGGATGGTTTCTTCAAGTTCCATCCTCTTGCCTGAGAATTTCAAGATTCCATTGTTTTTTTCTTTCCCCCCACAGAGTAGTATTCCATTGTGTAGAAGTGCCATCATATCTTCTTTATCCATTCTTCAGTTGAGGGGCATCTAGGTTGCATCCACATTCTTGCTGTTACAAATAATGCACTACGAACACAGTTGAGCACATGTCTTTGTTGCATGGATGTGCATCCTTTGGGTATATGACTAAGAGAGGGATCAGCGGGTCCTGTGGTAGACTGATTCCCAATTTCCTGAGGAACCGCCACACTGACCTCCAAATTGGCTGTGTAAGTTTGCACTCTCAGCAGCAGAGAAGGAGTGTTCTCCTTTCTCCACATCCTCTACAGCATAAGATGTCATTGGTGTTCCGAAATTTAGTCATTCTGGCAGGAGTAAGATGGTATCTCAAAGTTCTTTTGATTTGCATTTCCCTGATAGTTAAGGATGTTGATCACTTCATTTCGTGTCTTTGGGCCATTTTGAATTCCTCCATTGAGAATACTTTTCATTTCTGTACCCCGTTTTTTAATAGGGTTATTTGGTGTTTTGATGGCTATTTTTTTGCTTTTTTTTTTTTTTTTTTTTTTTTTTTTTTTGGTATATTTTTGAGATCAGCCCTGTGTCAGATGTAGGTGTGGTGAAAAACTTCCCAGTCTGTGGGCTGCCATTTGTTCTTGTCAACTGTGTCCTTTGCTTTAAAGAAGCTTCTAAGTTTGAGGAGGTCCATTTACTAATTGTCAATCTCAGTGTCTGGAATTAAGTTTCGAAGGGGTCTTCTATACCAATTTGTTCAAGGGTACCTCCCACTTTCTCTTCTAAGAGTTTCAGTGTGGCAGGATTTATCATGATGTGTTTGATCCGTTTGACTTGAGGTTTGTGCATGGCGATAGACATGGTTCTATCTGCAGTTCTACACACCATCATCCAGTTGTGCCAGCATCTTTTGTTGAAGATGATTTACTCCTCCCATTGTATAGTTTTAACTGTTTTGTCAAAAATCAGGTGTTCGAAGGTGTGTGCGTTATTATCATGTTTTCTATTCAATTCCATTGGTCTACTGCTCTATTTCTTGGCAATACCAGGCCCTTTTCAGGAGGATTGCTCTGTAGTAGAACTTAAAGTTGGGAATGGTGATGACCTCTGAACTTCCTTTATTGTACAGGATACTTTTCCTATCCTGGTTCTCTTGTTTTCCAATATAAAGTCCATTATTATTATCCTTTCAAGGTTCGTGAAGAATTGTGCTGGGATTTTAATGGGCATGGCACAGTATCTATGGATTGATTTCGACAAGATTGCCATTTTTACAATGTTCATCCTACCAAGAGCATGGGAGATCTTTCCATTTTCTGCTATCTTCTTGAATTTCTTTCTTTAAAGCCACAAAGTTCTTATTATTAGGTCATTTGCTTATTTGGTAAGCATTACCCCAAGGTATTCTATGTTGTATGTGGCTATTGTAAATGATGATGTTTCTCAGATTTCTTTCTCAGCCCCTTTGTTGTCTGAATAAAGAAGGGCAACTCATTATTTTGGGAATATCTTGTATCCTGCTAGTTTGCTGAAGGTGTTTATAAGCCTCAGGTGTTCCCTGGTAGAAGATGGTTTTTTGTTTTTTGTTTTTTTGGGTTTTTTTTTGTTCTTTTTGTTTTGTTTTGTTTTGTTTTTTTGGGTGGGGGTTCAATTTTGTAAACTATCATATCATCTGCAAATAGAGAAAGTTTGATTTCTTCATTTCCATTTTGTGTCTCCATGATCTACCTTTGTTTCCTTATTGCTTTAGCTAGTAATTCAAGTACAATATTGGAGATATGGAATGAGATGACAGCCTTGTCTTGTTCTTGATTTTAGAGAAATCCCCTTAAACTTCCCTCCATTTAATTTGATATTGTCTGTTGGTCTATGAATAGTGCTCTTTTTATGTTTAGATATGTTCCTGTTACCCCTGATCGCTCCAAGGCCTTTTTCGTGAAAGGGTGTTGATTTTTGCTGAAGGCTTTTTCAGAATCTAAGGAGATTATCGGGTGGTTATCTTTTTCAGTTTTTTTGTAAGGTGGATCACCTTGATAGATTTTAGAATGTTAAACAACCCCTGCATACAAGTGATGAAGCCTACTTGGTCATGGTGGTTGATTTCTGTGATGTATGCTTGGATTCGGTTTGCCAGTATTTTATTTTGTATTTTTGCATCAATATTCATTGGGGATATTGGTCTGTAGTTTTTATTCCTAGTTGTGTCTTTGTGTGGCCTGAATACCAAGGTGATTGTGGCCTCCAAAAAAAAAAAAAAAGTGTTTGGCAATGAACTTTCTGTTTCTATTATGTGGAACAATTTGGGGAGTACGAAATTTAGATCTTCCTTGTAATTGAATGGAATAATGATGCTTTCGTTTTCATGCCTATATTACTACAGGCATGTTGTAGCTTAAAAGACTCGTAAATATTGTGTAATTCAAAAAAAAAAAAAAAAAAAAAAAAACAGGGCCCTGCTTTGTTTTTGTTTTTGTGAGAAAATCAGTGAGGCTAAGGTTAGTCGATGGGTGGGTATGCTAATTTTAGCATGTAGAAGGTGCTCTAGAATGTGATAGAATGTTGGATCATAAATATTGCCTGGAAACCCTGCTTGCATTCTATATCCTGGTATCATGGGCCAAGGACCAGAGAGCAGCTTCGATAAAGTGTTATCATGGCACACTACAATCTCCCAACAACACTATCCCCTAAAATTTTAATGACAGCATGTGATTTGCCTCATTAAGTCATAGCCATATCACTGGAAGTTTGCTGACAGCTTTTACTGGTTACCCAATTCAAGATTACCTAATATAAGAGAACATAGTCTGTGGAGAAACAGTTCAAAAACTTCTGTTTATGAATGGTCTCTCTCTTCTAAGAAGTAATATAATGGTTTTAATGATAATAAGACTCACAGTTATTCATCAAAATGTGAGATTTCCATTGTCAACTTCCTTTAGGAAGGTGATAATCCATTTGTTAGAGTAGACTTAGGGATGATTGGATTGCATTCCATCTCTTTTGAGGCAGAGTTGTTCCCGAGTCTGGTTTGGAGCTACTTTAGGGACGTTAATGATGTTACATCAACTCATTGTTTGATGGTTTAGTTATATAAAACAATGATTATATCATCCATGACACCTGGAGATTGTTGCCCCCTAGCGGGGTCAAGTGTGGCAGATCATCTAATTACAAAATTAATGTATTTAAATTGACAAATCCTGTTAATACCCAAGATAATATAAAGATTTGTATATTTATGTAAACCAATAATCCTCTATTCCATGAAGAGTCCTGTAAAGCTCCCTCTTCGGGAGTTATAGTGCAATATCATCATATTTTATGATTGATTGTTTGAATTGATGAAGATGATATCTCTCATGACTGGAGTCTGGCCAGTCTTTCCTTCCAGTTAAAGGCTACATCACCTCTTTATGGTGACAGTTATCTATTACTGACTTATTTAATTATTTAAATCATTTAATCGATGGACAATGACATCATTGATTCTGTTTAGGGTTAAATTGCTATGAGGGACAAGGATAGGAAGGTGGTAGACATGGACACAGCAGTTTCTGGATGACCTATGAATGACCCAGAGTACTAGGGATACTGCTGTGCCAGGTGTGGGCCCATCATCTCAGGTCCTCCCGCACCACAACAGAGATTCAGGAGCTGGTGATGATGTCAGGCAAACAGAGTTCATCAGGGAAGACAGTACGATTATCTCTTTGTTAACTTATGGAATTTTAAAAATCAATGAAGACAGCATACTTTATCATGTCCGGCACGCCTGCCAGGAATTGATGAGACAAAAAAGTTCAACGACTTACACCTTTGAATATTTAATTATTAAATCGTTTCCTCATATAATCTGGAAACCCTGAAGTTTGGTGCCACCTTGTGTGACTCAGGTGTGACAGACGATCTAACTATCTGATTATTTCATTATTCAAATCTGCCTTTTTCCTCTCCAGGAAGATCCACCATTTTGGTGGTAATTGTTCCTTTTGGTTATTTCATTATTTAGTTATGTATTTATTTTAGTGAATGGTGATAGCATTTTTTAGCTCTCTAGGGGTGAATTTCAGTAATTGTCTCATTATTCATTCAATGATTGCTCAAATCTATGATTAAATGATTTTTATTCATTTAATTATCTAAGTATTACTTCCTTAACAATCACTGGACTCTGGCTCCATCTTATGGAAGTTAAGTATGAAGGACTATCCAATCAGATACTTTTTTGATTACGTATTTAATGATGGTGTCATCCACTGTGGGTTTGGCTGCTGTGCGATTGACACAGGAAGAGATTGATACCAGAACCAGTGCCCAGCAAATGAGGGACATTGGGATATCCACTGATTTCTGATTTCATAATAATAGATATTGAAGGATGGAATGTTTAACCGATTTGAAAAACTTCATTGTTTTGCACCATCAGTTTCTGAGATCTTGCAACAGAAGTGACCCATGAGGGACACAGGCAACACCAATTTTACAAATGGAATAATTTTATAAACTCATGAGCAGAGAATCTTATCTAATGAACTGTGTTGGGCTGATAACATGACACACCACCAACTCTAAATAATTCTAAATAACCATATGAGAAAGTGGGGTACAGGACTTAATAGAGAATTTTCAATTGAGGAATCCGAAATGAATGAAAGAAACATAAGACATTGCACAAAATCCTTAGTCATCAGCCAAATTCAAATCAAAACAACCATGAGAAACCATGTGATCAAGCTGTCCTAAAGGTAAGAGAATGAAAAGATATATATATATATATATATATATATATATATATATATATATATTTGTAGCTCCCTTGCTACCATCTCTTCCACGAATCGGGCGAAGGCCTAGAGTTTGAAATAAAGACAAGACAGCGGGTCATTCGTTCAATGCAATGTCAGAATTCCAAATATTGAATGCCATTCATTGAGGGGCAATAATGGGCTTAATTACTGACTTACAGCACAGTGGAAAATTACAGGAAATTTAGGCTTAACTCCTCACTATGAGGTGTGTGTTTTCATGAGGTTTGTCGTGAGGTATGTGTTGTCACAAGTTGTGTGTTGTCAAGGATTGTGTTATCTCGAGGTTTGTTATCAATACGGGAAGAGTACAAATAACAGCCATGGTGCAGTGAGTTCCCTCCAACAGCTTCAAGCTTGCTCAAGTTGCTTTGGGTATTACAGTTCTCCCTTTCTTTTAATATAAACTAATACCTGCCTTATTTGGAAGAAGACGTCAGCATAATTACTTACCCGTCATTGGAGAGGGCACCCAGTCCCGTAACCTTCCTATCTTAGGTTGGATATATGCCCCCTCTGCCTTACTGTCCCTGGTGAATAGTTTGTTAGCCTCATGTGGGCAGAGGCATTTTACCTCGAGCCAAAGACAGTATCTGTCTTGTTAGAAAGTTGGCTTGGGCCTGTTTAGTGCTGTGGCAAAGTAGACCAAATGTAAGGGCTACAAACCCCCAATGATCTGATCACAAGTTGAAGTCCTTGTAACAGGCCTTCTTCATTGGCAAGTGAAATTCATGTTTCATAGATGTTAATGATCTGCATGGCTAAAGCATGTGTATAACTGAAAAACTCATCACTCCAGGATTTCTGGAGAAAAATGATGAATTAACACAGATATGTGTGAAAGACAGAAGAAGAAGCCATATGAGTTTCTCACAAAAATTCAAGTGTTCCTATAGGAGATTAATTTGTAAATTTAGTTTAAAAATGCCAATTTGTACTAGATAATAAAGTGTGCTTTGGGTAGCTAAGGCTTAAGCCAAATCACCTGATAGTTGATCCACTGTTCTTGCAGTATTTACCGATTGGGAGAAGGCTATGGTAGAAACTGTAGCTTCAGAGGTGAAGGAAGCACTGGCAGCCATGATACCAGAATCTCCTTTCCTCTCTGCTACACACCTGGGTACATCCCCAAGACAGTGGTTACAGTCGGCAGACCTGCTGAGAACAATTGAACCTTTCTCCAAAATTATTAGCATTGTTTACAACAATAAGAATGGAACCAGAATACAGTGCCTGAGATGAAGGTGAAATACTTGTCCTTTGGATAAAAGTGTAAATTTATAGCCTCTTGATTCAAACTAAAATTAGTGGTTAGAATAAAAGGCCACATATAGCTACTCAGACCCGCAGGCATCAGGATGGGTAGTTTCTTGAAGACCCATCTGACCTTCTTTCTGGCTGTTACAATCACCTTCCCTCCTCATATGGAGAATCAGCCACTCAGGCACCCAAACAGAGTTATTGCAGAAAATTAACAATACATGGATCTTACACATAAAATTAAAATGCAAACAGCTGAACTTATAAAAGGTACATAACTAAAAGGCCTCTGGAAGTTTGTTGCCTTGCTTTCAGTGGGTGCACCTGAAGTATGTAGAAGTTGACTTAAAAAAGGTTTCCATAGACACCTCCCTGCTCACAGTACTCAAAGCAGATACAGCCCACAGAATAGTTATTTGGTAGACTGCCTCTAGGTTCTGGGAATTTCAAGAACTACATGAGAATTCAGCAGACAGGTTGTCTCCTTGCAGCTTCCCACCCAGATCCAGGGAATATCCACCACACTGGATCCAAAACCTCACTATCTCCCACCACCGATCTGAGGACGGCAGCACCTCACTCACCATGCTGTGGTTTTCCAGTCTGCCCTTCCTCAAAGCACATCACTCAAAACCACTGGCTGTACTTTCTCTTCAAATCCAGACCATAACAGCCCTGCACTTCTTTTGACAGGCACATCACAAAGGGGCCTGATTAGCTATTAATGCCTGAGTGATAAAAGCACCTCCCAGGTGGTTGCAGAGTGCTTAAGGCCTAATTGCAATGGTTACTGATTGCCTTCTAGCACTAAGACTTTTCTACATCAGCAGTGATGTACATTTCTATAGCAAGTGTCCTATAGCTGAACTGTGCTATCATTCTGTAGTACACAGGCATTTACCTTTCTTCCTGCTAGACACAGTGTTGCTAGCTAAATATAATTACTTAAATGGATTGAGTGATTCTTGTTGAAAAAGGTTGGATCGGTGCTCCAAATATTCGTTAACTACCACAAAGAGATATAGGAATGCAAAATGTGTTATTTGTTATTTGGTTAAACACTGAGTTTTGTTGAACTAAATTTGCTTTTTTACCTGTTTGTCACAGGAACTACAGATACTCAGGAAAGAAAAGCAGGGACCACATCTCAAAAAAAGAAAAATGATCTTTCTCGTGGCAGAATGCCAGGTGATGGCTCCATGAATGTAGAATTTTATCCCTGAAATTCAGAGCAAACACATGGCAAAGGCATCATAATGAGAAAATAGTCTTCATGGAAAATTGAATATTTACAGAGGAATACATCTTCTGTAAGCATATAAAAAAATAAAACCTAACAAAAACCAACTGCAGTAATGAAGGTTTTCTGCATGAAAAGGAATGTAGGATGAATCTCTCCATATATGTAGAAAGTGAATTTATTATGATGTCTCACAAGCTGTGATATATTTAGTCCAACAATGGTTGCCTAGCAATGGGAATCTGAAGAGTACAGCAGTTTTTTAGTTTATCAAGATGGATGTGTCAGCTGGTCATTATACATCAAAATTCCAAAAAAGTAGGCTCTAATTGTAGTGAAAGAAGAACCTTGGTACCAAGAGCTAGGGTAAGTAGCCAAAGAGGGAAAGCTTCCTCCTTATATACCATTTATACATGTAGGCTACCACCAGAAGGTTGATCTGTTCCTTTATGTGACTTTGTTCTGTTTTGTTTTTTGTTTTCAAAACAGGGTTTTTCTGTGCAGGACTTAAACTCATTCTGTGGATCTGGCTGGCCTCAACCTAAGCAAAAGCAGGCAGGCTCCTGTGTCCTAGGATTAAACATGTGCACTGCCACCAAGCAGTTAAAGGTAGATCTCATCATCTGTTTGCATACAAGGCTTCTGTATGGCTTTGGCAGCCTTGGAATATATTCTGCCAGTCTGAAGTTTCTCAACTCCTAAATGGGAATCCATTCCAACTTGTCATGAGTTCAAAGTGTTCCAATAACTCCCATTGTCCTTAAGACATTATCTTTCCTGCTACAGGACACCTGTGCCTTGATGATGAATGTCTCCTATCTAAATAGCAATGATTTGGGAGTAGACAGGTTAACCACCCTGAAGTAAGGGAGGAAGTGCAGCAATGGGGTGCCTGAAGGCACATAGTATGTGCAATTATGGAGTGTCTTTAGCAGTAGTGGAAGCAATTTCTGTTTTCCCTTTATACATATTAATAGATGTCCCCTTCCATCGCCGCACCTTTGTTTGACTCCTTAAGTTTGGTGTATGAATAAAATGGAGCTTTCAGTATTGACTGAATCTTCCTGACTGACATCATATTATGTCTCAGTCTTCCTTTCATCAATGATAGCTTGTCTTCCACTAGTCCACACTCACTGACTGAGGAATGGACATGGGACTGAGCTGCTGTTTCTGATTGCAGTCCTACAAACTCCAGTCCACAACACTTTGTTCCACACGTGCTGGAGAACTGAGTTTGATCTGCAACTTAAAAATGCTGGAACTCACTCAGGCAGCATGAGCAACCCCGTGGCATATGCCATTATTCCACAACATAGCTTATTGTGCTGTGGATATGAATATAAGTAATTATTACTTCAAATTCCATGCTTCTTCATGTCCTCACTATTTGCCCATGGGTGCTTCAACTTGAAGTATTGCCTTCAAAATGGATTACGCAAAGATGCTATAAAATACCATGGCAAAGACATTTTTACCAGAAAAAGAAACAGAACAAATTCTGTTGTATGTGTGTGTCTGTAAATTGATTACCAGTTTTTAGACAATGATATTTGTGTGGAGATCATAAGTCAACTTTGTGGGGTCCACTTTTGGCCTACCACCACGGCAACTATAGACTTATAAAATTCTCATTTTCCAGGGAGTCACATTGTAGAAAAAGTCTTGAGTCTTGAAAATGTCTCTATGAAAGAAACATTGACTTCTTATATGACCACCTTATAGCAGAAACAGGAACCGAGTATATGGAAGTGCTTTAGAGATGAGAAAAATTCCATAATAATCTTTCTATTTTTGTTTTGCATATATTTGCATTCTAAGCCTATTATGACCCTAGATATAGATTATTTACTGTTTTCTTTTTTGTTTTCATAAGTGTTCAAAATGAATATATATGCTTTAAATTTTCATTAATTTTACTTTTATATTTTTTCTCTTCTTTTTAAGAATAGTATTACTGTGACATCCTGTCTTAAACAGAACTTACATTATAGATTAGTCTGTCCGAGGACATGAGAGATATCTGTCCACCATGAATCCAGAGTGCTGGCATTGTAGTTTGGCTTATCAACAGGTTTTAGTTCATTAGCTTGGCTCACTTATGATGAATGACTGAGCCTGGTTGTTAGTGTAGCCAGACAACAGGCTCTGGTACTAAACTCTAGTAACAGAAGATGGTGCCCATCAAATGCAGGTTTTCTGCCTCAAAGTCCATTGTCTTTTCAAATATGGGAAATATTATTTTCCCTTATCATTTACTCTTGTAAAACTCACTCAATGTCTTGGAAGGGTTCTGTCTATTACTAGTAATGGAGACAGCCAGGTTCACAGATGTAAGATGTTTTCTATACAGTTAATTGTAATTCTTCATGTTATTCATCACATCTAATGTCTCACTAAGTAAACTTGAAGCTATGAAGCAAGGCATGGTGGCAGAAGTAATGGTTCTTAGAGAGCGGAGGTAGGAATTTCAGGATTTCCTAGTCACCAAAGATGAAAGTGGTCCCTGGGGTATTGTGTTCATACCACAGTCAAAGTTAGTCTGTGACTGCTTCAGGGCAATGTCCATAAACTTTCCCAAAGCTCTTGATCTTCAGGGCCATGGCACCAGCAAATGTTAGCTAATATATTGACACCACCTTATTACATTTTCTTACTTTTAATGAATTCCATTAAAATAGAATCAAAGTTATTTTACCATATCTATCTCTGTTTCTTATCCCTCTCATGTCTGTACCAACCACAAAGTCATTTGGGGCAGGGACAAGGCCCAACCCAATGTGTCTAGGCTGAGTATCTACCCATGGGGAATGGGCTCATGAAGCCTTTCATACATCAGGGATACATCCTGATTCCACTGCCAGAGGTCCCTTAGACTTACTAGGCCTTCTAAATGAGATGTACTTTTAGGGGTTTTAGGTCAGTCATATTATGGATTCCCAACTGTCAGACTGGTGTGCATGAGCTTTGCATTGTTTTTCTTAGGTGATTCTGTGGGTATCTCGAACCTGCTCTTGAACCCTGTACTTATGACTCTTCCCTCTCTGCAACTGGATTCCAGAAGTTCCTCTTAAGTGCTTAGCTGTGGGTGTCTGCTTCTGTTCCTTTCAACTACTGGAAGAAGGCTCTAGAATATCCTATGAAGTAGATATCAATCTCATTATATGGAAGGGAATTTAAGGTAGTCTCTCCACTATTGCTTATATTTTCATTTGGGGTGATCCTTATAGATCTCTGGACATTTTCCTAGTGCCAGATTTCTCTTACCACCTATTATATCTCCATCTAGTACAGTATTTCTTTTGTTGCTCTCCTCTATTCTTTCCAAAACTCAGTCTTCTAGATGCCTCTTGTTCTCCGTTCCCATTCTCTTCTCCCCTTCTCTTTCTCCTAACTCTCCTTTCCCTCACCCAATGCTCCCAATTTTCTCAGGAGACGTTGTCCCTTTCCACTACTATGGGGAAACAATGGCAGGCCTTTCAAGGGTGAAGTCTGAACTGAGGTGAATCCAGGGGAGGGCCCCCCTTGGCACCCTGAATGTAGGGCTTGAAACAGTGCTACCAAACACTGCCAGGACTCGAACATCCTCTCTACAACTGCAGCTCAATATTAAGGCTGAAGCTTTGCACAACCTGCTTTGTCCATCTCTCCAGGAACAGTTGCCGATGGTCTACAGGATGGTGGCTAAGGGAAACCTTGTAAACCACACCTCCTGCTAAAAGCGATCCCACCAACTCCTGAATCCTTCCTCTCCATATCATCCCTGGGAAGAAGGAATAAGCCATGCTTAAACCATGATATGCATAACCAGAGAGTCTGGCTTGTTGCGTGGGAACCCTAATGGCTTCTTTATCTATAAAAAGAGTTTAGAATATTTGTTAGTCCTGGTCCAAACCTGCCCTCATTTTTTGTGTCTTTTTTGCTCATTTAGTCCTGTAACTCAGGATTTGTTAGCCAATCAGAGCTTCAAGCATAGACAGCAGTCATAGTGGAGGTTTCTTTCCAGTCTTATATGAGATGCCTTTGGTAACGAGTGTGAAACCAGAAGGTGGAGAAGCTTGGGTTGACGTCTCTCTTGCTCCCATTATTTCTTTCCTCTCCCTTTCTCCCTCCTCATGCTGTCTTTCTTTCTCTCTCTGTCAATTTGTCTGTCTCTGTGTCTTTCTATCTCTCTCTCTTTCTCTCTCTTGGGTTGCAGATTTTATCAGAAGGGCTGACCCGTTTGTCATTTATCTTGGGTGTAGTGAACTTAGTAAGAACTGTGTTCCACAAAAAACAAAACAAAACAAAACAAAACATTTTGAGTATTGAAATTAAAGAAAAGTATGATGGCTAAAATCTTCACCAAATTATTTGCATGATTTTGATTTCCTCTTTCACAAGCTCCTCCTATCACTTCATATCAAGATGATAGAGAAATGATAGAGACAGGTTTAGAGATATGAATGAGAAAATTTATGGAACATTCATTGCCAGGACCTATGTCAGGATTTTGACAAAATTCTGTAGTTCCTGCTACAAGAATAACTCAAAAGGCTAACATTCTTGAGAACAAGTGTGAAAAAACAAAAATCCATGCACTGGCACTACATAATTAAAATTAAATCAAATCTTTAACCAAACATATTTTAACTTGTGAATACAAAATATTGTGAGCACTCATTCCTGTAACCCAGGTACTTAGGTGTTTAAAGTCTTAACAGTTTCCTCCGATATGAATTGCTTTATATAATACAAATAAAATGAGTAGGATTGGAATTAGAGAAATGAATCTTCCCAACGAGGCCTATTATATTGTTAAAGTCATAAGTGAAAGAGCCTCCATTGCAGGGCCTCTGCTAGAGAGGCATCACCTGCAGATTTCCAGGTCTCAGCAAGATCTGCCTGTCAGAGCAGAATCACCCAGATATGAGCCCAGGGATTGTCGGCCCTGGCCCTGGCCCTGGCCCTGGCCCTAGACCAATGCAAATCTAAACAACGCCAAGAAACCATGGGATCAAGGTCCACTAGTGGTGAATTATGAGAAATTATCTCTCTATTCATGGTGCCATCTAGTCAGTGTTGCTATAAAAGGCCCACTAATTAATTATCAACTTAATTTTTTAAAAATATCATTATTCCAGGAAGAGATTTTAAAAAATGTACTGTTTCGCATCGTCAGTTTCGGAGAATTTGCAACTGAACTGAACCATGAAGGACACAGTGACCACCGATTTTAAAATTGGAATAAATGAATAGTCTCCTGATCAGGGAATTTCATCTATGAACTCTGTAGGACTGATAACATGACACAACACCAACAATAAATAACTCTAAATAACCATACTAGAAAGCAGGGTACAGGACTTAATAGAGAACAGTCAATTGAGGAATCCGAAATGACTGAAAGAATTATAAGACACTGCTCAAAATCCTTAATCATCAGCCTAATGCAAATCAAAACAACTCTGAGAAACCATGGGGTCAAGCTCCTCTAAAGGTAAGAGGATGAAAAGGAGTGTATTTAATTTTCAATCAAGGGAAAAGGATTATGGTAGAGGCGATTAATTCTATTGTTTCCGTTCTAGAAATTAGAAAATTGAAGCATATAAAACGGGTTTAAAATACTCATCATTGTACTTGAATGGCACAATGATGCTTTCGTTTTCATGCTTATGTCACTATAGGCATGATGAAGCTTAAGAGACTGGTAAATATGTAGAAATCAAAAGAAAGAGCCCTGCATTGTTTTTGTCAGAAAATCAGTGAGGCTGTAAGGTTAGTTCATTGGTGGGTATACACCTTTTAGCATGTGGGAGGGGCACTAGAATATGACAGAATGTTGGTTCATCAATGTTGCCTGGCAACCCTGCTTGCATTCTGTATCCTGGTAGCATGGGCCAAAGACGAAAGAGCAGCTTCGAGAAAGTGTTATCATGGGACATTACAGTCTCCCAAGATAACTATCTCCTAAAACTTTTAATGACAGCATTTGATTCGCCTAAGCAAGTCATAGCCACACCTCTGGAAGTGTGCCTACAGCATTTACTGGTTACCAAATTCAAGATTACCTAATCATCACTGAACGTAGTCTGTGGAGAAACAGTTCAAAGTCTTATGTTTATGAATAATCTCTCTCCTAAGAAGTCAAACTATAAAACAAAAGATAAAAAGACTCACAATTATTCATCAAAGGGTGAGTTGCTATTGTTGACTTCCTTCAGGAAGGTGATAATCCATTTGTTAGAGTAGACTTAGTGATTATTGGATTTCAGTCCATCTCTTTTGAGGCAACTGCCCAACATTAAATATGTGATATCTTCTAAAAACCCTGCATACACAATGAGAGTTCAGCATTTAAACATGTTACTACTCTACTCTGCGATTAAATAAGGGATGAACTTGGGAGTTTCCCACAATCATGTGGGAGTCAACAGAGAGACAATTGTGTGGAGTATGGCAGACCATTTCATCCTCTGATTATGTTATTATTTGATTACTAAAATAGGACATTAGATAACCCATGATCAGTGGATTGTGGATATGTGATGTCGGAGGCAATTATTATAGATCATGTTAATATCAATTATGTAGTTAAAATATTTAAATTAATCATGACAGCATCGTTCATGAGGCTGGTTTGGAGCCACCTTAGGGAAGTGGAAGATGTTGCATGATCGCATTATTTGATTATTTAATTATATTAAACAATGATTATATCATCCATGACACCTGGAATCTGGTGCCACAGATCATCTAATTACATAATTAATGAATTTAAATTGACAATCTGTGTTAATCCCCAAGATAATATAAATATTTATGTAGATATGTAAACAACAATCCTCCATTCCATGAAGAGACCTGTAAAGCTCCCACTTGTGGAGATAATGTGCAATATCTACACATTTTATGATTCATTGACTCAATCGATGATGATGACATCCTTCATGACTGGAGTCTGGCCATGCTTCCCTGCCAGTAAAATGCTGCATACCATATTTATTGTGACAGTTAGCTACTATTGACTTATTTAATTCTTTAAATTATGTAAATAATAGACAGTGCCATCAGCAATTACGGTTAGGGTGCAAAAATCTGTCAGGGACAAGGTTAGGAAAGATTTAGACACGGGCAGAACATTTTCTGAATGATCTATGCATCTCAAAGAGTACGAGGAATGCTGGGTGATTGAGTCCAGAAGGTTGCACGTTGCCCTCCTAGAAGTACAAGGACTTCACCAAGGCCGGCACGGTGGTCTGGTTGTTGACTACCTGCTCTTCCTCCACATCTTCACATCGGCTGTGATCTACCATGAGAAGAAGGAGTGGCACTAGGAGGTCGGCACCATTAAGGAGACCTGGCAAAAGGAAGACGACTCATAACACAAAAGAACCTCTCTCAGCTATGCTGGTGATGCCCCTGCTGCAGCCATCTTTTCACCTGTTATCAACATTGTGGCTACTACTGCTCCGCCAGGATTGGGCCCATTATCTCAAGTCCTGCCGCACCACAACAGAGATTCAGGTGTTTGTGATGACATCAGGCCAACAGAATTCATCAGGCGAGACAGTATGATTATCTGACGATTAACTGATGGCATTTTAAAAATGCGTGATGACAGCATACAGTTTCATACCTGGCAAGTCTGCCCAGGAATTGATGATACAAAAAGAGGTCAATGGAATACTTATTTAAAGATGTAATTATTAAATTCTTTCCTTATATAGTCTGTGATCCCTGAAGTTTGGCGCCACCTTGTGTCACACTCAAGTGTGACAGACGATCTAACAACCTGATTATTTCATTATTCAAATCTGTCTTTTTCTACTCCAGGAAGAGTGGAGTCTGGGATCCACCTTGTTGGTGTTAAATTGTACCTTGTGAATTCTTTCTTTCTTGCTTTCAGTCTTTCTGTCTTTCTTTCTTACTTTCTTCCTTTATTTAAATCTATGTTGATATCATTTTGTTATCTCTCTAGGGGTGAATTATGAGAAACTATCTCTTTATTCATTCATTTTTTTTGTTCAAATCTATGATTAAGAACTCAATGTCTTTTCAGTATTGAGCAATCATGTAGGCTTCACGCATAAAATACCATCCACTTGTTTAATGTTTATTCATTTAATTATGAAAATCTGTCATTATGTATTCAGTGATCACTGGAGTTTTGAGCCTCCTTAGGGGAGACCGTTGTACCAGACAGTCACGTCATCTAATACTACACTTAGTTCTTTAACTGTTAAACTAGGAAATTAATTAATAATTCATCATTTAATTTATGTCTTTAAAATACAGGTAATGTTATGGATCATAAGTCCCTTTTGGAGTCAGATTTTGGTAGTTGATGATGTAATATCATCTCATTATTTCACCATTTAGCTATATAAATAGATCTTTACATCAGCGATAGGTTTAGGACTTTGGTGCCATCTCATCAGTGTACATGTGAAAGGCCCACTAATTAATTATCAATATAATTTTTTAAATTCCGTATTATTCCAGGAAGAGATCAGTCTGATTCCTCCACGTGAGATTTAAGTATGCACCACCATGACAATATTCAATCATTTTTGATTATATATTCATTATTTAAATCGATGAAGGTCTTGTTCTTCTTGACTGGAGTCGGGCCATCCCTCCATGGGAGTTAATCACGTGGCATTATTTAATTATCTAAGTACTACTTCCTTGGCAATCACTTGAATTGGGTTCCATCTTATGAAAGTTAAGTATGGAGGACTATCCAATTATTAAGTCATTTGATGGTGTCATCTGTCATTTAGCTTCTATGGGATTCACACAGTACGAGATCAATAACAGAAGCAGTGCACAGAGAATGGAGGACAATGCCCTATACGGTGATTACTGATTACGTAATAGTAGATTTTTAACAATCGAATGATTACACGATTTTAAAAAAAACAATGTAATGTTTCGCATCACCAGATTCTGAGAGGTTGCAACAGAACTGACCCATGAAGGACACAGTGAACACCGATTTTAAAAATGGAATAACAGAATAATCTCATGATCAGGGAATCTCATCTAATGAACTCTGTCGGGCTGATAACATGACACACCACCAACAATAAATCACTCTAAATAGCCATATTAGAAAGCGGGGTGCAGGACTTAATAGAGAACAGTCAATTGAGGGATCCAAAATGACTGAAAGAAATGTAAGACACTGCTCAAAATCCTTAATCATCAGCCTAATGCAAATCTAAACCACTCTGAGAAACCATGGCATCAAGCTCCTCTAAAGGTAAGAGAATGAAGAGGAGTTTATTTTATTTTCAATAAAGAGAAAGGGATTATGGTAGAGGCGATTAATTCTATTGTTTCCATTCTAGAAAATCGGAAATTGAAGCATAGAAAACAGGTTTAAAATACTCATTATTGTACTTGAATGGCACAATGATGCTTTCATTTTCGTTTTTATGTCACTATAGGCATGTTGTAGCTTGAGAGACTGGCAAATATGTAGAACTCAAAAGAAAGAGCCCTGCTTTATTTTTGTGAGAAACTCGGTGATGATGTAAGGTTAGTTCATTGGTGGGTATACTCCTTTTAGCATGCGGGAGGGGCACTACAATGTGACAGAATGGTGGTTCATAAATGTTGCATGGCAACCCTGCTTGCTTTCTGTATCCTGGTAACATGGGCCAAGGACCAGAGAGCATCTTCGAGAAAGTGTTATCATAGGACATTACAGTCTCCCAAGATAACTATCTCCTAAAACATTTCAAGACAGCATTTCATTCGCCTAAACAAGTCATAGCCACACCTCTGGAAGTGTGACTACAGCTTTTACTGGTTACCAAATTCAAGATTATCTAATCATCCGAGAAAGTAGTCTGTGGAGAAACAGTTCAAAGTCTTCTGTTTATGAGTACTCTCTCTCCTAATAAGTCAAAATATGGAACAAAAGACAAATAAGACTCACAATTATTCATCAAAAGGTGAGTTTTCCATTGATGACTTCCTTCAAGAAGGTGATAATCCATTTGTTAGAATGGACTTTGTGATTTTTGGATTTCAGTCCATCTCTTTTGAGGCAGCCGCCCAACATTAAATATGTGATATCTACTAAAAAACCCCAGCTTCACAATGACAGTTCAGCATTTCAACATGTTACTACTCTACTCTGCGATTAAATAACTGATGGACCTGGGAGTTTCCCACAATCATGTGGGAGTCAACAGAGAGTCAATTGTGTGGAGTATGGCAGACCATTTCATCCTCTGATTATGTTGTTATTTGATTATTAAAATAGAACATTGTATAATCCATGATCAGTGGATTGTGGTGATGCGATGTGGGAGGCAATTATTATAGACCATCTTAATGTGAATTATGTAGTTAAAATATTTAAATTTATCACAACAGCATCGTTCATGAGCCTGGTTTGGAGCCACCTTAGGGAAGTGGATGATGTTACATGAACTCATTATTTGATTATTAAATTATATAAAACAATGATTATATCGTACATGACACCTGGAATGTGGTGCCACAGATCATCTAAATACATAATTAATGAAGTTAAATTGACAATCTGCTTTAATCCCCAAGATAATTTAAATATTTGTATAGTTATGTAAACAACAATCCTCCATTCCATGAAGAGACTTGTAAATCTCCCTATTGTGGAGATAATGTGCAATATCTACACATTGTATGATTCATTGACTCAATTGATGATGATGACATCTTTCATGACTGGAGTCTGGCCATGCTTCCCAGCCAGTAGAATGCTACATCCCCTATTTTTGTGACAGTTAGCTATCAGTGACTTATTAAATTCTTTAAATTATGTAAACGACAGACAGTGCCATCACCGATTACGGTTAGGGTGCAAAAATCTGACAGTGACAAGGTTAGGAAAGTTGTAGACATGGGCAGAGCATTTTCTGAATGATCTATGCATCTACCCGAGTGGGCGGGATGCTGGGTGATTGAGTCCTGAAGGTTGCACTGTGTCCTCCGAGAAGTACAAGGACTTCACCAAGGCCAGCATCGTGGTCTGGTGTTAACTACCTGCTGTTCCTCCACATCATCGCATCGGATGTGATCTGCCATGAGAAGAAGGAGTGGCACTAAGAGGCCACACCATCACCGAGTCCTGGCAAAAGGATGACGACTCAGAACACAGAAGAATATCTCTCTCTCAGCTATGCTGGTGATACATCTTCTACAGCCAACTTTTCAGATGTTATCAATTTTGTAGCTACTACTGCTACGACAGGATTGGGCCCATTATCTCACGTCCTGCCACGCCACAACAGAGACTCAGGTGCTTGTGATGATGTTAGGCCAACAGAATTCATCAGGCAAGACAGTATGATTATCTGACGAATAACTGATGGCATTTTTTAAAATGCGTGATGACAGCATACAGTTTCAAACCTGCCAAGTCTGTCCAGAAATTGATGATAAAAAAAATATCAACAGCTTACATATTTAAAGATGTAATTATTAAATTCTTTCATTATATAATCTGTGATCCCTGAAGTTTGGCCAAACCTAGTGTGACTCAAGTGTGACAGACAATTTAACTATCTGATTATTTCATTATTCAAATCTGTCATTTTCTACTCCAGGAAGAGTGGAGTCTGGATCCACCTTGTTGGTGTTAAATTGTATCTTGAGATTTCTTTCTTCATTTCTTCATTCCTTCCTTCCTTCCTTCCTTCCTTCCTTTCTTTCTTTCTTACTTCCTTCCTTTATTTAAATATATTTTCATATCATTTTGTTATCTCTCTAAAGTTGAACTATGAGAAACTATCTCTTTATTCATTCATTTTTTTTGTTCAATTCTATGATTAAGAACTCAAAGTCTCTTCAATATTGAGCAATCATTTAGGCTTCACGCATAAAACACCATCGGCCTGTTTAATGTTTCTTCATTTAATTATGAAAATCTGTCATTATGTATTCAGTGATTACTCTAGTTTTGAGCCTCCTTAGTGGAGACCGTTGTACCAGACCGTCACATCATCTAATACTACACTTACTTCTTTAACTGTTAAACTAGGAAATTAAGTAATAATTCATCATTTAATATGTGTATTTAAAGTACAGGTAATGTTATGGACCATAAGTCTCTTTTGGAGTCAGAATTGGGTAGTTGATGATGTAATATCATCTCATTACTTCACCATTTAGCGATATAAATAGATCTTTACATCAGGGATAGATTTAGGACTTTGGTGTCATCTCATCAGAGGTAATATAAAAGGCCCACTAATTAATTTTCAATTCAAAATTTTAGGTTGCAAATATCTGTCAGCGACAATTTAGGAAACTTGTAGACATGGGCAGAGCATGTTCTGAATGTCTATGTGTCTTCCAGACCACTAGGAATGCTGGAGAACAGAGTCCAGAAGATTGCTTGGTGCCCTCCGAGAAGTAAAAGAACTTTACCAAGGTCTGCATGGTGGTCTGGGTGTTGACTACTTGCTCTTCCTCCACATCTTCACATCGGTTGTGGTCTATGTCTAGAAGATGTAGTGGCACTACGAGTTCGGCACCATCACCGAGACCTGGCAAAAGGATGATGACTCAGAACACGGAAGAACATCTCTCTCTCTCTCAGCTATGCTGTTGATGCCCCTGCTGCAGCCAACTTTTCAGCTGATATCAACATTTTGGCTACTACTGTTATGTCAGGAATGGGCCAATTACCTCAGGACCTGCCGCAACAAAACAGAGATTCAGGCACCAGTGAGGATGTCAGGCCTACAGAATTCACCAGGCAAGAAAGTATGATTATCTGACGATTAACTGATGGAATATTAAAAATCCGGGATGACAGCATCCGTTTTCATATGTGGCAAGTCTGCCCAGGTATTGATGATACGAAAAAGTTCAACGACTTAGATATGTAAAGATGTAATCATTAAATTGTTTCATTATATAATCTGCAAACCCTGAAGTGTGGTTCCACCTTGTGTGACTCAAGTATGACCGAAGATCTAACAATCTGATGCTTTCATTATTTAAATCTGCCTTTTTCTACTCCAGGAAGAGTGGAGTCTGGAGCCCCCTTGTTGGTGTTAAAATGTCTCTTGTGGTTTCATTATTTATTTATTTAAATCAATGTTGATATCATTTTGTTATCTCTCTAGGGGTGAATTATGAGAAACCATCTCTCCATTCATTCATTTTATTGTTCAAATCTATGACTAAGAACTCAATGACTCTTCAGTATTGATCAATCTTTAGGTTTCACACATAAAACACCATCCACTAGTTTAATGTTTATTCATTGAATTATGAAAATCTGTCATTATGTATTCAGTTACCAGTGAAGATTTTAGCCTCCTTAGGGGAGTCCATCGTGCCAGAACATAGCATCATCTAATAGTACACTTACTGATTTACCTGATAAACTAGGAAATTAAATAATAATTCATCATTTAATTAACGTATTTGAAAACAGGTAATGTTATGGACCCTAAGTCCCTTTTGGAGTCAGATTTTGTGAGTAGACGATGTAACATCATCTCATTACTTCATCATTTAGCTCTGTAAGTAGGTCATTACATCAGCGATAGTTTTAGGACTTTGGTGCCATCTCGTCAGTGTTAGTATCAAATGCCAGCTAATTAATTATCAATTTAATTTTATAAATAAATCATTATTCCAGGAAGAGGTCAGTCTGACTACTCTATGTAGGATTTAATTATGCACCACCATGACATTATTCAATCATTTTTCATTATATATTAATTATTTGAATTGATGAAGATGTTGTATTTCTTGACTGGAGTAGGGCCATTCCTCCATGGGAGTTAATCACATGGCAGTATTTAATCATCTAAGTACTCCTTCCTTGACAATCACTGGAGTTTGGTTCCATCTTATGAAAGTTAAGTATGGAGGACTACCCAATTATTAACTTACTTGATTGTGTAAGTAATGATGGTCATGTGGGATTGACAGAGCAGGAGATCGGCACCAGAAGCAGTGCCCAGAGAATGGGGGACACTGCCTCGTAGAGTGATTACTGATTACATAGTAGTACATTTTTAACAATCAAATGATTACACGATTTTAAAAAACTGTACTGTTTCTCATCATCAGTTTCTGAGAGGTTGCAATAGAACTGACCCATGAAGGACACAGTGACCACCGATTTTAAAAATGGATTAACTGTATAATCTCCTGATCAGGGAATCTCTTCTAATGAACTCTGTCGGGCTGATAACATGACACACCACCAACAATAAATAACTCTAAATAACCATCTTAGAAAGAGGGGTACAGGACTTTATAGAGAACAGTGAATTGAGGAATCCAAAATGACTGAAAGAAACATAAGACACTGCTCAAAATCCTTAATCATCAGCCTAATGCAAATCTACACAACTCTGAGAAACCATGGGATCAAGCTCCTCTTGAGGAGGTAAGAGGATGAAGAGGAGTTTATTGTATTTTCAATAAAGAGAAAAGGATTATGGTAGAGGCGATTAACTGTATTATTTCCATTCTAGAAATTAGCAAATTGAAGCATAGATAACAGGTTTAAAATACTCATCATTGTACTTGAATGGCACAATGATGCTTTCGTTTTCATGCTTATGTCACTATAGGCATGTTGTAGCTTGAGAGACAGGTAAATATGTACAACTCAAAAGAAAGAGCCCTGCTTTGTTTTTGTGAGAAACTCAGTGAGGCTGTAAGGTTAGTTCATTGGTGGGTATACTCCTTTAAGCTTGTGGGAGGGGCACTAGAATGTGACAGAATGTTGGTTCATAAATGTAGCCTGGCAACCCTGCTTGCATTCTGTATCCTGGTAGCATGGGCCAAGGACGAGAGAGCAGCTTCGAGAAAGAGTTATCATGGGACATTACAGTCTCCCAAGATAACTCTCTCCTAAAACTTTTCATGACAGCATTTGATTCGCCTAAGCAAGTCATAGCCATACCTCTGGAAGTTTGCCTACAGCTTTTACTGGTTACTAAATGCAAGATTACCTCATCAGAGGACATAGGCTGTGGAGAAACAGTTCAGAGACTTCTGTTTATGAATACTCTCTCTCCTCAGAAGTAAAACTATGGAACAAAAGATAATAAGACTCACGATTATTCATCAAAAAGGTGAGTTTGACATTGTTGAATTCCTTCAGGATTGTGATAATCCGTTTGTTAGAGTAGACTTAGTGATTATTAGATTTCAGTCCATCTCTTTTGAGGCAGCCGTCCAACATTAAATATGTGATATCTTCTAAAAACCCTGCATACACAATGAGAGTTCAGCATTTAAACATGTTACTACACTGCTCTGCGATTAAATAAGGCATGAAACTTGGAATTTCCCACAATCATGTGGGAGTCAACTGAGACTCAATTGTGTGGAGCATGGCAGACCATTTCATCCTCTGATTATGTTGTTATTTGTTTATTAAAATAGGACATTAGATAATCCATGATTAGTGGATTGTGGTGACACGATGTGGGAGGCAATTATTATAGACCATCTTAATATCAATTATGTAGTTAAAATATTTAAATTAATCACGACAGCATTGCTCATGAGCCTCCTTTGGAGCCACCTTAGGGAAGTGGATGATGTTACATGGACTCATTATTTGATTATTTAGTTATATAAAACAATGATTATATCGTCCATGACACCTGGAATCTGGTGCCACAGATCATCTAATTACATAATTAATTAATTTAAATTGACAATCTGTGTTAATCCCCAGGATAATGTAAATATTTGTATAGTTATGTAAACAACAATCCTCCATTCCATGAAGAGACCTGTAAAGCTCCCTCTTGTGGAGATAATGTGCAATATCTACACATTTTATGATTCATTGACTCAATTGATGATGATGACATCCTTCATGAATGGAGTCTGGCCATGCTTCCCTGCCAGTAAAATGCTACATCCCCTATTTATTGTGACAGTTAGCTATTACTAACTTATTTAATTCTTTAAATTATGCAAACGACAGACAGTGCCATCACCGATTACGGTTAGGGTGCAAATACCTGTCAGGGACAAGTTTAGGAAAGTTGTAGACATGGGCAGAGCGTTTTCTGAATGATCTATGCATCTCCCAGAGTACGAGGGATGCTGGGTGATTGAGTCCAGAAGGTTGCACGGTGCCCTCCGAGAAGTAAAAGGACTTCATCAAGGCCAGCATCGTGGTCTGGTGTTAACTACCTGCTGTTCCTCCACATCATCGCATCGGATGTGATCTGCCATGAGAAGAAGGAGTGGCACTAGGAGGTCGGCACCATTAAGGAGACCTGGCAAAAGGATGACGACTCAGAACACGGAGGAACATCACTCTCTCAGCTATGCTGTTGATGCCCCTGCTGTAGCCATCTTTTCAGCTGTTATCAACATTGTGGCTACTACTGCTATGCCAGAATTGGGCCCATTATCTCACGTCCTACCGCAACACAACAGAGAATCAGGCGCTTGTGATGAGTTCAAGCCAACAGAATTCATCATGCAAGACAGTATGATTATCTGACGATTAACTGATGGCATTTTAAAATTGTGTGATGACAGCATACAGTTTCATACCTGGCACGTCTGCCCAGGTATTGATGTTACAAAAAAAGTTCAACGGCTTACATATTTAAAGATGTAATTATTAAATTCTGTCCTTATATAGTCTGTGATCCCTGAAGTTTGGTGCCACCTTGTGTGACTCAAGTGTGACAGACTATCTAAATATCTGATTATTTCATTCTTCAAATCTGTCTTTTTCTACTCCAGGAAGAGTGTAGTCTTGATCCACCATGTTGGTGTTAAATAGTATCTTGTGAATTCTTTCTTTCTTTCTTCCTTTCCTTATTTAAATCAATGTTGATATCATTTTCTTATCTCTCTAGGGGTGAATTATGAGAAACTATCTCTTTATTCATTCATTTTTTGGTTCAAATCTAAGATTAAGAACTCAATGTCTATTCAGTATTGAGCAATCATTTAGGCTTCACGCATAAAACACCATCCACTTGTTTAATGTTTATTCATTTAATTATGAAAATCTGTCATTATGTATTCAGTGATCACTGGAGTTTTGAGCCTCCTTAGGGGAGACCGTTGTACCAGACCATAATATAATCTAATACTACACTTGCTTCTTTAACTGTTAAACTAGGAAATTAGGTAATAATTCATCTTTTAATTGACGTATTTACAATACAGGTAATGTTATGGACCATAAGTCCCTTTTGGAGTCAGATTGTGGGAGTTGATGGTGTAATAACATCTCATTACTTCATCATTTAGCTGTGTAAATAGATCTTTACATAGGTTTAGGTTTAGGTTT